>NW_027150547.1:2375000-2587500 GCF_001643675.1 Monocercomonoides exilis | reverse complement strand
ACCTCATTGTGGATTGGATAAAAACATCTTTTCAGATGCCTTTACAAATCAGGACGGAGCGCAAATTCTTCTAAAGTCTCGAGGCATTCAATGCGACAATTGGATATCCACGTTGATTTTTGAACGATACGTTGCCGAGTTTCAGTCTCAAGGAGACTCCACAATTCTTTGCGGAGCGAGTCCGATCTTTCCCTGCAGCTCGCTTTTTGAGGCGGTAAACTACGCCGACGACGGAGAAAGGAGCACTTCGAGGGTTATTTTCGGAGAAGGAACCTTCACGACATTTCAAGGCGGAAACGTAAGTAGCAAAAAGCTAGTGATTGAAGGCTGTACGGCAGAGACCTCGACACTTTCTACGTCCAGCCTCGAGTCAGGCTCTCTCCTTTCAGTCAGCACAGGCTCCTTGTCCATCTTTCGCATCCGCGTTTCTCTCCTGCAATCTTCACTGTCTGCACCCACTTTTTTGCTTTCTTCAACGACCCCTGCAAAATTTGGTTCTATTTCTGTCAACACTCTTCGTATCACATCTTCTTCTTCGTCCGTTGCTTCTTGTTATGTCTTTGTTGTCGTAAATGGAGCACTCCGACTGAGCAACACAAGTTTCAGCGAAATAACAACTCAAAAATCTCTCATTTGTCTTTTTGAGTCCCTCAACCTCGCATACGACCCTTCAGTTCAGCGCATCATAGAAATATGCGACAGCAACATTAGCAATATCTCATCATCATCTGCTGTGCCTGTTGTGTTCACCGCTCTCAACACACTTTATCCACCACCACAAAATCCTCCTTCTGTTCCGCCTTCGCTTACACCAGTTGATCTGACCATCTGCAATGTCTCAGCAAAGTCTGTTTCTTCGGAATATTGCTTAGCTGGAGGTGCTCTGGGAATGATTATGGGAGAAGGAGATAGAATGGAAATATCTTATTCCTATTTTGAGGGATGCGTGTGCATTGAAGATAACAAGGCATTTGAGGAATCAATCAGTTTGGGAGGAGCTGTGTTTATTAATCTAACAATTCCAGTTTCTTCTTTTCATTCATATTATTATTATTCAGTTCCTATCTCACCGTCTTCACCATCGCTTCCATCTTCATTTTATTCACTGGAGCCATTCGATTTCAAATATGATAGGATGTGCAACAATTCTGCAACGTATGGAAAGGATATATTCATTTATTACAACAATCTACCGGCGCAAATGAAGCTAACTTGCTTTTCACTCATCATGAGTCCCCTTGACAACGATCTTACAAATTCTGTTTGCGGAACAGATTCTCATTCATTCAACGTCACCGATCTTGTATCTGAAGGCATCGTGTTTGTGTGGTATTTCGTGGTTCTCTCGTCTTCCGACGGTGTTGACTCGATCTTCTGCGGAAAAGAAAACATGCCGTGCAAAACGCTTGGCGAGGCTCTTCTGCATTTTCCTCCTACAGACACCTTTTCCACAGCTGCCGCACAGACAGCCGAACAGAACACGCTCATTGTTACCAACACTTACTCGATCACCAACTGCTACGAGTTCAAAAGCACCCTAATCAGTTCTTCGGTTGATGGACAGACGTCTTCTTGCTCCTTCACACGAATCATTAGGGATCTCTCTTTAAAACAACAACTCAGGTCGAACGGAGATCAGCAATGCAACTTTTCTTGCCTGATGTTCGAATCTTCTTTACAGTCTTTTGCTTCGGGTTCTGCTTTTCTTTTTTCTGGCAACAGCGGCATTTCCAACCTTATTTTGGGGTTTGGTGCAACATTCCAGCTGAGCAACGGAAATGCGCTTTTTGCAGTGATTTCTGGAAGATTCGCATTGAACAATGTGATGATAAGCACAGCCATCAATTCTCTTGATATACATTTGTCTGACTTGCTCGTCGGAGCTTATCCTTTTTTAGTTGATGCACGTTCTAATTCTTCAGCGGCTGATAATTCCAGCGGGCATTCTTTCTTTTCTCAGCATTCGATGCTGTTTTATTCGTTCTGTCTCTTCAACATATCGAACTGTTCCGTTAAAATTCATTCTTTGGCCTCCCAATTAGTCACTTTTTCTCCGCTTATGTCTTTTTCCTCGTGCTCTAATGTTTCTCTGTCTGACGGAATCCTCTCGCGCAATGCTCACTACACGAATAACAAAGGATCACTGTTCACTCTCAAGAACTGCCCCAATGTTAGCATCAATAACACTTCGTTTTCGACTTTCTCTTCTTCCTCTTCCAATTTGCAGTTAAGTTCTGCAGATGGCTTATCTGATTCTTCTCTCTCACCTTCTGCCCCATTTCATAACAGGTCACTTCATTCGGCACTTCACGATATTCCTGAAATTAGCAACGCCTCCAACATTTCACAACATCCGGACAACTTTTATCGATCTGTTTCTGTTATGGCAGCATCTTCACAGTATGCTGCCTCTTCTGTTCTTCATTTACCCACCTCAGATTTACCCTTACAAACTTCACTTCATCATCCGTATGTATTGAAAAAGGAATCATTTCATTTGCGTCATTCACCTTCTCACTCGTCTTCTTCTCTCACTTGCATTTCTGCTTCGTCGCTTCTGCATTTTGAAGACTGCACAGCCATTTTGAATTCGGTCTCCTTTACTCGCTCTTCCAAAGGCGCCATTTCTGTTTATCGAAGCAGCGTTGCTATTCAGCAGTGCCGCTTTGAGAGCAATCAGATCGGGTTTGATGCGTTTCCTTCTTTTTCTCAGAATCTTCTGTGTGAAGGAGCAGGCAGCGTCGACGTGCAAAGTCTTCAGAGCGGCGATGGTGCAAGAAGCGGAGCATCAATGTGGTTCATGAATGAAGGATGCACCTTCATCGGACTGGCTGCCGAAAGATCTTCTCCGTTTTTCATCCCTTCTCTCGCAACAGTCACTTCTCAGGCAATAAACGATGATTTGGAGTTGACATTCCGAGGTCAGCTACTTTTTCCTTGCGATCTTTCATTTCAAATCATTATTTCTTCAGAACAATTAGAAAAGCAAGGCTATTTTGAAGTAGCTGCGGAACATAGCAAAGCAATAGAAATGCCTGCCAGATCGAAAGCTGAAGAATACACATTTCATTTTACGTCTGTACTCAACGAGACAACAGCAATCGGCTCAATTCCATCGTCTCTTGTTAGCAATGCCCCCGCCAATTGCTTTGTATTTGCAGCTATCCTTTTTCGCGCTAATGACTCGTGCACATCTCAAACGTCAAGTGTGTGCCTCAGAAACAGAACAGACGACGGAACAGGCAAAGGCGCAGGAAACGTGTCGAAAGAGATTGTCGTCGGAAGCGTAGCGGCAGCGGTGTCTGTGACAGCGGCAGTGACAATCATGACAGTTGTGTTTTTTGTGCTTCGAAGGAAGAAAAAGAAGGAGATGCAGCAAGTGGACCCCAACAAAATAGAACGCGATGAACCGACAATAAATGCTAACATTATTGTAGCAGAAGAAGCCAATAATTTACCTTGCGCGCCCGTTGGATCAGACGAGACTGAAGAGATGCGTCGAAAATGCGAAGCTAAAATGCTTCAAATAACTTTTCCACCCTCAAATTCTTGTCCTCCAGGTCCCGATACAAACGAAAGCTGTATAAACATGAAAAATGACGATTTGGCCGATGAACCGCTTCCTCATGACGATTCACGTGCTTTGCCTCAATTTCCGATGTATCAAAACATGTATCAACTGATGAACCCAAGCCATCTTGCGACTCCAAATGCGATTGAAGAGTACGATGCCAGCGAAAGCTGCCCGACTCCTGATTACACGTTTGTCAAAGACGCACTTCTCGAATTGAAGCAGAAAGGTATAATGCACTCTGAGCAGTCGACAGATTCAAAGCAAGTAGTTCAAATGCCGCTGCAAACAACTTCCTGCGAGCACTCTGATAAGCTGGATCAATACGAGCTGTCTGTTCCATGCACCGAGAAAGCATCTGATTTTAACTCAAAGGAGTCTGCTGCACAAACTCATTCACGTTCGTTTTGCCGTTCATATTCTAACAAGTCGCTGGCGCAGATACTCACAAATAACAGTTCATACTCAGAGCTTCAGGAAGCATTTCCTACCTGTCCGCCTTCACAGCCACGGGCAACTTCACTTCCACCTTCTCCGTCGGTTTCTAAGTCGCTTCGCTGCATGTCTTGCAGCACTTCGCCAGCTACTTCCACCATCTTCACAGAAGCTTCCTCTGCAACAACTTCAGAAATCACAACTGCTCAGCAGCAATCTTCAAAACCTTCAGACGTCTCATCATTCGGCACCCTTCAGACCTTTTATAACGCTCATGAACAGCACCCATCAAAAAGCAACAGTACATCATCGTGTGTCCATCATTTTTCATCGTCAATTTCATCTGGAACGCCTCCTTCTCCTTCAAGCTCTTCTCGAACTTCTTTGGATTCATCGAATACCAGCATTATCTCCACAAAGGCATCTGCTTCGTCTCGATGCTCTTCTGCTGCGCAATCCTTAAGCGACTCCCAGCATCATCTTACAGAGGTTGATCCAGAAATGTTTTCTCCGATTCGTCTTTCAGATTTTAATGGGCCATCTTCTGCTTCGTTTCTTAATTGATCATTCTCTAACCTATATTTACAACTAATACTTTTTCTTTTTATAGAAAAGCTATTTGTTTAATATTTTAATTTTTGATAGTAGTTGAATATTTTTTTCAGACTTTGTAAATGCTTGCTGCATTCTGTTTTTTGTTTCATGACATTTTTTTCGTATTTAAAACTTTATAAGAATATTGTTAAAAATTTACAATAATAAAATGCGATAATAATTCGGAAACTTAAGGTGCTTTCCAGTTTTTTGAAATTATTTTTCAAAAAATTCAAAAAAATCTTACAAATACCAAGTAGATAGTGCCTTTAATTGGGCTTCAAATATTAAAAGATTGCTTGAGATTTCACACGAATTCATTAGCCCAAAAAAGTAATATTTTATGGCACATTTTGCAATACAAGCAAATGTAATCTATCCACACAAAATGAAAAAAAATGATTTTTAACAATAATATTCCAACAAAAAAATCACAGAATATTATTTTCTTTGATCACAAACATCTTTTCACAAAAGTCAATATTTTAAGCTTTTTGAATAAAAACATCAATCATCACAATAATAATAATAACACCAAATTTGAAATGTCATTTCTTCTCCAACTTGATAACCAGAGAGATAATAGATAAGTAAAAATTAGTTCGGATGAACAAATCACTTTTGACAAAAATATATAATATTTTTATAACTTCCATTCACAAATATTCAACAAGGTCAAATTCTCTTCGTCATTTAATTTTTTTTTTCTTTTCAACATAAGTTTCCGTGACACGTTGACAGTCAAAATTATTCACTAATCTTTTCTCCTTTGCTGCTTCCACTCGTTTTCTCAATCATGATTGCATCTGTTACAGTTGGAATTGTTGAGCCTGCAGGAAAATACTTGATAAACTCTCGCTTCAAATCATTGAGCGATGGTCGATCAATTGATGCCTCAGAGAAGCAACTCTTCAACATTCTCTTCAAATAGCAATCTTGAAGAACATCCATGTTTGGTCTTTCTCCATTCAGTATTTTCTGCCCAGCGATTATCGGCTCATACTCCCCAAACGGGATCTGCAGCGTCAGGCACTCCCACAGCATCATCCCGATCGAGAACACAACCGACTTCTTCGTTGCTCCCATCTTCTTGTTCATCAGCAGCTCAGGCGCCTTCCACCGCATGCACTCCTTCCTGAGATCATCCTCATCCTCAAACGCTGATGAGGGAAGAGAGTCACCATCATCATCATCACTGGCAGAGGTCACAACAGTTGATGAAGAGATGGAGGATGAAGTGTCGGAGTCTGATGAGCAGTCGGAGTGGAGGGCAACACAGATCACCATGTGCTCTGAGAAAAGAACAATGTGAGGACTCAGATTTGCCAGTGATTGGAGAGGATTTTCCATTTCATCAAAGGAGTGGAGAGCAAGATTGGCCACCCAGAACAGGATCTGAGCACCAGTCATCACCCGCTCCTCCAGAGTGCCGATAGCCATCTCCTTCTTTTCATTCCTCCCATGAAGCAGCATGAACAGAGAATCTCTCAAGTCCACAATCAGTTTCTCATGAGGAGACGAACAGGCCATTGCATCCACCAGATTCGACATCGATGAAGTGGTTGGGCACGCATCTTCCATGCGAACAAATGTGGATTCTGTGTCTGAAGTGTCTGTGGTTGAAGTGGATGAAATGGATGGTGACGGTGTTCGCTTTCTGGTCTCTTCCTCCTCAACATTCTCCAATGCCCATTGAGGGATCTTGTCTGAATCTCTCCCCAAAATGTATTCTGTTGAGCCGCTTTCGGAAAGAAGATGTTCAGATGACTCTGAGTGCCCCAAGCTTTTCTCGTACACTCTCTTCTTTATCCTCTCTTCATTCTTCTTTTCTGCCTCCCTCTCCGCTCTCCTCCACTGCTCCTCGGGAGACATCTCCATCGTCACCATTTCAAATGCCTTCGGATCCTTCTTCACTGTGTCGTTTACGATCTCTTCTAATTCTTTTGTTCTTCTCTTTGAATTCATCCATCGAAGAGTTACCACAATTGATACAATGAGGACAATTAAAAACAACACAGCCAACATAACAATCACAATCAGCGCCCACGACGATTTTCCTTCGTTTCCTCCTTCAGCAATCCTTTCATCTCTTTTTGATTCTGGTTCGCTTCTGTTCTTCAGGATGAACGAGTGCGTTGAAGAAGGAGATTCTGATCTCCCAAACAAAACATGTACGCTCACCTCAATTTCATTTCCACAACTGCTGATGAGATCTTTTGCCACACTTCCTTCTGCTTCTCTTTCCGATAAAAATCCATTTGAATCAAAATCGTAATGTTCAATCTCTTTCTCTTCTCCTTTCCTCTTCACAACTGAGAATGACAGATTGCATGGAATAAGAAGCATCCCTTTGAATGTCAGCTTCATTCTATCTGTCTCTTCCTTTGCTTCCACACTCTCCAACACAGGAATAAAGAATGATGAATCCCTTTCTGAAGCAATCCCTTCAAAACTGCATCCATCATTCAACATCCAAAGTGAAGTATTATCCTTCAATCCATCTCCTCCCTTCAAACTCAGCACATTCAATGTTCCTGAGTCTGAACAGATGATATTTCTTCTCAGTGATGGATATCTTTCAATAGATGGATTGTTATTTGAGAAATTCCCAGCTTCAATAAACACATTTCCTCCACTCATTGTTATTCCACCTTCTGGTGAATTTGATATTGTTGTATCTTTTATCATCACAGAACTCTTTTCGACATCAACAAGAGATCCATTCCATCTGCATATCTCTTCTTCTTGATTCATATAATTCTCGTTTCTTTCCTCTAAACTTCCTTCAAACACACACGACTCAATCAATATCTTCTCTACCAATGCCATCGCAATTTGGCTTCCTTTTGGCAACTCTGATGAGCACTCATGAAAAGAGCAGTTGCACATCTCAAAACAGCCTATCGGATGACTTGTGCAAACAATGCAAGGCCCATCACTCGATCGGCTGATGTTTGTGAATGATGACAACACCAATGACAAAACAAGTGATGAGTGGCTGTTTTCAAGTGAGATCAGGCTCTCATCTTCCAACAAAATATTTGTGGCTGTAAGCTTCGAAACACTCACTTTCTCGCTTTTCCCGCATTCAATCAACGAACTCTTGCATTCCACATCATCCACTCCCACATCCTCAAATGCTGCCATTTTTGAGTGAAATATCTCGAATACAGTCTTCGAGAAGCTCAAGTGACCAACACTGCACCGATCTGCCTGAAAAATCCCTTCTTCAACAACAATCAGAGAAAAGTCAAAAATGATTTGCGAATTCTCTTTTGTTTTGTTCTCAAACAAGAATGAAACAGATTCCAGAATAAGAGATCCATTCAGTTGATGTATTAAGCACGAGCAGACAATATTTCTCATTCCACTAAAAACAAATGATACTTTCTCAAATCGAACAGATTCTGAAGTTCTCACTACTCCTTCACATGCCAAATCGAACTCTCTCACTTTTATCTCAGCATTTCTGTTTGCTTCCATCGACTTGATTGTCACCTTCTGAGCTGAACATGAACCAGTTAAAACTGTTTCATTCCAAACAAACAGCAGTGAATAATCTGATGGGATGATGTGGCTCACTCCAACATTCAGCGATGAGCATGCACTCTTCATTTCCCCACAGTTCTTGCTGTCATTGCTGTTCTCCACAATTGAAGACACAAACATGAATTCACTTCTGAACACATACACCCTCCCCAATAGATCCTCTTCATCCCCATAATTGTCTGCTGTGCAACCCCATATCGCCAGCTCCCTCACAAATGGCTCCCCAAAATTTATCAAGAACTGTGATTCACTTATCTGCGAGTCAAGATCAGTGCACTTCACAAACACATCCCTCCCCTTCAGTGCAACATTCCCCTTGAATGTGATGTTCGACAGCACAAATGGCAATGCCTTCTGTGAATCACTTTGTGATTTCAAAAATATCCCTCCGCCTCTCCCAATATTCGAACAGAAACATTCTGTCACATTTGTGTGATTAATCTCCAAACTCCCTTTCTCATTGAGAAGGAAAAACACTCCTCCTCCTTCATTCGAGCTTGTTGATCCACAACCATCAATTGTCGAATTCTCCATTTTCAAATTCACTTCATTTGGAACATCACAGAAAAGAAATGAAGGATTACTTGACATACTGTGCTTCACATTCAAAAATGAACATTGCTCAAACAGAACAATCCGCTCTTCTTCTGAGTTATCATTTCCATTTCCAGGAATCTCAATTTCTCTCATTGCAATTGCACTTTTCCCGCTCAATGAAATATCTTTAAATATCACATTGTTCATGGTTGTCACACAATCAGCTGATATGCTCATTATCTCATGCATCGTTGAGAATCCAACTATTTCTGTCTTTTCAATTGAAACAATTCCTTTCGATGCACTGATCAGAACAAATGACACCTCACCAATCACGTTGTCACTTGTGTTAATTGAACAGCACACAACACTCGTTTTGACTGAATCTGATCCTGTCTGGATGAGGATGCTTGCTCCATTGTCAAAGGAACTGGGAATCAGAATCCCCAATCCATTGAATTGAACAATCCCTTTGCATTCAACGACAGCATCCTCATCCCCTTCAATCTCTTTCACAAATTGTATTTTGTCTGATTCCCTATTTGTTCCTTCCAACTTCATCCCACTCATTCTCATTTCGCTCCTCACATTACAAGTCCCCTGAATGGCAATCGACTCAATCCCCAAACGACTCCCTCTCTTCAGCCCATAATCAACGGACCCGCACGGATACTCGCTCAATCCACACACAACAACATTGTTTCCTTCCTGATCAACATGCACATTTGACCCAACCTTTTTCCAGAAATAGATCAGTGGAATTGCGCACTCTCTGTTTTCACCATCATACCCTCTCATCGAATCTTCTGTCAGCATCTCCAATCTATCATTCACAAATGGCAGAGTTTCGTTCTTGATGCTGCTGATAAGCGATGGAGATGAAATGAACAGGTCCTTCCCATATTTCGCATTGTTTGGCTTCCCAGATGAAAAAGCTAATGAGGATATCACAAACCCTGCCTTTCCTTCTTCTTCTTTCAGTATCTTCAGCATTATTCCTCCTCCATATCCAACACTTCTCTCTTCATATGGTGCTCTGCAATAATAAAACTTACACAAATTAATCAAAAGATTCGTTTTCGAAGATGCTTCACAAAAGAGTGCACCTCCTCCAATCTCATTTCCCTCCTCTCCAGTAATAGCACACCCTTCAAATGTACAGTCATTAATTTCCACTTTGAAATCTCTTCCATCATCATCATCCTCATTGTTCACAATGCTGATGCATCCTCCACTTCTCTTTGAACGAGTAATCGATGAAAATGTGCAACCAGATATCTCTTCGATATTTCCGTTGTGGCACTCAACAACACATCCATCAGCAAATGAGATTTCTCCAAAATTGCTGTTCGTCATATTCATCGAAGGCTTGCTTCTAGAATCACCTTCAACAATGAAAAACGAAAAACCCCATTTGGCAACACTTTTTGATCCAAACTCACTCACCTCCACAACCCCTCCAACAGCCTTCACAAACACAGTCGAAATAGTCTCATCCCCTCCTTCCATCCCACATTCATTCAGTGTGAGTTTCCCTAAATGGCACTCAAACACACTTTCATGAAAGGTCAGCAATTTTGTAATCGAAAATACAATTCCTGTCACAGACACACTGACTGAGTTTTCAATCAATCCACTTTGAGCTCCCTCTTTCTGATCAGAAACATCGCACTTCATCTCATCCTCTTTGGATGTAATGCTCCATTCATTCGAAGTCAACTCCAATTCTTCCTCAAAGGAAAATGGCTCAAGAAGAGCAACATCCTTTATCTTCCCTTCAAAGTGGAGCGACGCTGCCTTCGAAATGGACGAACACGGAAACTCTTCAAATCCACACTTCGAGAAATCATGGCTCAATGATCCCCCTCCAACAAACGCTGGTGGAGAAAAGTTGTTCCACAAATAGACACACAATGGAATTGGGAACGATTCATCCCCATTTTCATATCCCTGCATCTTGCTCTTTGTTTCCAATGAAGCAGTCAATGAAGTGATCTTCCCACTTGTTGCAGTTGACTCCAGATCGATCGAGTCAACAAAAATGTCACTTCCCCATCTGGCCCTGTTCCCTTCAAATGCTGATGATATTAAAAAATCTGCGCTCGTATCTTTCACTTTCAGCCCGATTCCTCCTCCTCTCCCTTGTGTGGCTGAGGCATAACAGTTCTTCACAATGCCTCCTTTCACATTCAATGAACTCCCACTTCCCACTTCAGCCATCATTCCCCCTCCAAACTCACAGTCTTCATTCACACACCCATCAATCGTGCATCCCTCAAGAGTTATTGAATATAACCCCTCACTCACGCTCATCAGCGATGATCCTGCTGTTGTTCTCACAATGTTGCTGAACGCACAGTTATCCAGAGACAATGTCACAGATGATTCTTGAGAAAGTGACATCACACTTGTGGTGCTGAATGTTTGTTCCCATCTCACATCTTGCATCTTCAGTTCTCCCCCTTCCAGTTTCACAAGTGAGTTTTGAATGCTCCTTTCTTCTGAATGAGCTGCATCCATCGATATATTCATTCTCTTCACATCCATCAACCCACTTCCCTCAACCTCAAACAGTCTGCATTGCCTGTTGTTTTCAAACGATGAATTGTGAACCACTGACAGATCACTCACTGCCAATTCCCCTGTTCCAACACAAAACAGACTCAATCCATTTGATTCAAATTTTGTTTCAATGGCTGAACCAGATGAAGAAGCCCCATTCACAGTGATCGTTTTCTCCCCAATATCAATTCCTTTGCCTTCCACAACTGTTCCACTCAACACCTTGATTTCCTCCACAAACCCCACAATCATTTGGGAAAGGCAATGGCTGATTGTGAGACATGTATAGCTTTCATTCAATCCACAGCTGAATGTGTCTTTTGCATTTGCTTGAATCTCTTTTGAAGCAACAAATCTGCTTCTTCCTCCATTAGGAAGCCATTCGCTTTTATCTTCGTCTGCATAATACCTATTTCCGTCTGTTCGTGTTGTGAAGCACCAAGCAATCTTCGAGGAAGTGCTACAGTCTCTCACTGCAATGTCATTCCCGCGAGGGCAACAATTATTGTGAAAAAAGCAAAACAATAATGCTTCTCCTTCAAAATGTCCAACCTGGATTGACAAACCGCCTCCGCAATACAAGCTTAAGCAATCTTGAAATAAGCAGTTACGCAAAACTATTTTGTCACTTGGACTCCAACTTGTGAATCCACCTCCGTCAGAATTTCCATCGTTTCCACTGCAATTGACAAATGAACAATCCACAACGCAGTCTTTTGTTCTTGTTGTCATTGAACTCCAAATTCCCAAACCACCTGCATCGTTCCCTGACCATCCATCTTTGAATAAGCAGTTTTCAACGAAGGCCTGGTTAGATAAAAATTCCATTCCAATGCATGCTCCTCCATTGTTTGTTGATGAAACGCAATAACAGCCTTCAAATGTAGAATCCTTCACAAAACATCCTGCGATACTCACTGCATAAATGCCTCCTCCTCGAGTTGAAGTTGCATTGCACCTGATAAATGAAGAGTTGTTAACTGTCAAGGAAGCACCAAAATTGTCATGAATATAAATTGCTCCTCCGCACGAAGCATTACAGTTTATCCATTCGACTTTTTCATATAATTGCGTTTCTGTCGTGTCAATTCTGCTTTGACTCGAAGACAAAATGTCACTTCTCGTATTTCCAATAAATGAAGTGTTTCTACAGAAAAGACAAGAAGAATAACATGATCCACAAGAAATCCCACCTTCGAGAGCATTTTTAGAACATTCAATTAAACAATCTTCCATAAAACTTTCTCTCCAACTTCCTTCATTTTTCACTCGTTCAACAATCTCGCCCTTTTGTGAAATGTTTCTGAAAATGCAATTTTGAACCTTTTCAAATCCCACTGTTCCACTCAGCAAAAAGCTTCTTTCAATTGACATTTTATCACAAAAAATGGAATTTTGAACGATAAAAGCAGAATTCATGCAGCTAAAACTGAAGATGCTTGCTTTCAAAGAGTTTTCAGAACAGTATCTCATAGTCAAATTTGTGATAATTGTTAATCCCTCTCCGTAGAAGAGCGAATTTTCAAGACTTTCACTGCATATTATTCTGCAAGAAATAATTGACAAAGACGAACCAGAAATATTCAAAATAGCTCTTTCATTTTGAGTTGAAAATGTGATATGCAAGTTATTGGATGTTGAGTTATGAAGAATAACTGTTGAACAAACAACACTTCCAAAATGAAAACAGTGATTTATTTCTCCAACCTTAAAGCGCTTATCATTCAATCCAAACTTATTAGAAATTTCATTGCATATGTCGTTCTTTGTTAAAACCTCGTTGAGAGATTCTATTTTATTGAAATCTTGCCTCATTCTTTGAACTTGAATTCCATCAATTGCGTTATTTGATTGAAATTCCATGCAACTGAAAAGAAGCAAAAGAAATAGTTCTGTTTTTATAATCATTTCTGATAATTTGCAATATTAAAATGCAAATCGACCAATATTTTGCGAGAGAAGCAAATTCCTTCTTAATTGGAAAAGATAATTCGCTATAAGAAGAATTCGATATGGAAAGATCAAGATGAACCAAAAGTTGGTGTTGAAAGAAATTTTTTCGTTTAAAGGCATTTGAGATCAAGCTTTTGATTTTTTCAAAAATGAATATGTAGCGTTGTGAGTGGCTGCTATGGAAGCAAAAAACACACTAAACACTCTGTTCCTTCAATAATCATGAAATTTAGAATGTAATTGCTATCAAAATAAATTTTCCTTTTTATTTTCAAATCATCTTCATTGATAGAACTATTCAGAACAAATTCTTGTAAACGAAACTGTGAATGACAACAAACGAAATATGACCATCCAAAACATATGCTCATTTCTATTTTTTGAAAGAAATAATGACTTTTGACATTCTAAGTGAAAGGTTAAAGATAAAAAAATATGTTAATACCTTCAAAAATTGCTTCAGGAAACCGAATTTTCAGAAGAAAAATCTTCAGCAAGATTATACCTTTATCAAATTGTGCAATTAAAAACGTTCTAAAGCATTCTTCGATGTGTGTACAAGTTGTTTTCTTTTTGTTTTCCATATTTATCTTAAAAAGAATTTAACAGATAATTTGTCTCCTAAACTTAATTTGTTTCATAACGTGTAATTTTAAACTCCAAAGGATATGTTTCCTCAATTGTTATCAAGGAAAAAAATTTTTTTGTCAATTCATCTGAAATAGTTGGTCACGACATAAAAATGGAATAAAGGAGCAGTTCGTGGTTCATTCGACTTGTTGGCGATTTCTTAAAGATTTATGAAAATCGTTATTCACAAAAGCACATATGCAAAGAGTGTACTTCATTGTAATTGAAGTTGGACAAATTCTAAATCATTTTTTCACAAAAAGTTTTGAAAATATATATTTGTGTTTAAAAACAAATATTCAAATTTGGTTAATTGTTTTTTTTAATATTTTCAAAAAAATAAATTTAAACTAACGGGTGTAATTCATTCTTTTTTGAATCTTTTATTACACAGAAAGACTTAAACTGTGATAAAAGAGTAAAATTCCGTTGAAGAAGGAAGAACTTTAACACGTCATAGATGTTTGTCAAAATATTGTTGTGAAATTTTAACTTATAAAACAGTTATTGAATTTAGCTTTCACAGTTTCAAATTATTTGTAAATGAAATGAACTGATCATAATATTCCCAACTTAGACTTATTTGAATATTTATAATGGCTATGAAACAAAAAGGAAAGATTTTCGATGTCTTCTGTTATATTCACTGATAAAGCACCTTTGCCAATTGGGCCCTACTGCCAAGCTAGAAAAGTAGGAAATCTGTTATTTTTGAGCGGACAAATTCCCATTGACATTGCAACAAAGAAACTTGTTGAAGGTGGAATTAAAGAACAAACAGCTCAAGTATTTCGTAATATCTCAGCTGTTTTGGAGGCTGCAGGAGCAAAATTGGAGAACATTGTTAAGACAACTGTTCTTCTTGCTGATATGGCCGATTTTGGAGAGATGAACGGAGTTTATGCAACTTTCTTCCCTTCAGCACCTCCTGCAAGATCTGCATTTGCTGTGAAGCAATTGCCAATGGGAGCAATGGTTGAAATTGAATGTATCGCAGCATTGGAGTAAACATTCTTTTGGCTTACTGTTTACGAAATTTTTCATTTTTTTTTTCTGTTCCAACAAATTCATTCGCGTTTTAACTTTGCGATGTAATTCCAAATTTTAAAAATATTAAAAAGCAAGAGAACAAAAGAAATAATTATTTTGTAATTTGTTTTACTTCTATTTTGTGGTTTAATAGAAGCTTTTGGGTGAAATTATTAAAACTGAAAATGAAAATTAAGCAGATTATGTGGTGATAACTTAAAGGAAAAAATTATAATAATAGGCAGATTCACATGGGAAAAAAGGGAAAGAATAATTAATAAACGTAGTGCAATAAATTATCAGAATCAAAATAAGGGAGGAAATGTGACAAACGTTTTAAATAAAAGGAAATCAAAGAAATATTATTCTAAAAGCATAAAATAATAACATACGCTTATAACATAACTTATTAAAATTTAATAAAAAGCAGTTAAATTATCACATAAACAAAACTTAAATTTATTCAAGATGTGGGAAGTGGTATTCTTTGGATCAATTCAAGAACTTTTGGTAGGTCAGAAAGTTCAGAAGATATAGGAGAAGTTGGAGGAGAAGGAGGAGGAGGAACAGAAGGAGGAGGCGGTATCAACATGTCATCTTCTATTTCTCCATCATTAGCTTTCAGGATATCTTTATCAAAGCCTTTTCTGGATTGATAAGAATCAGCACATTCATCACATTTATTCACCTCAGCAGCTGAAATGAGCGCATTAGCTGTGTCTGTGTTAGCACTGTCTCCCCACATGTTTTCATCTGGGGCACCAGTTTGAGCGAAGTCATCAAGCGAACTTGTTGAATAGTCACTTTCTGACTCGATGTTTCTTCCTGTCTCTTCGTCCAACTTATTCGAGAGCTTCTCGCGTTCTTCTGAAGTGTCCGTTTGAATCGTGTTTTCTTCATCTGAATGGATGCTGTGTGCATTCATGAAGCATTCTTCGCTGTCCGAGAGATCAGGAATAGGCGGCAGCGAAGGCAAAGAATCAGTTCCGCTTTCAAAGCGACACGAACCCCACGGCAGCGTCGATCCAAAAGCGGGATTTGTCTGTTGAAGTTGTTGTTGTTGCTGCTGATGATGATGGAAGTGCGACGCTTGTTGAGTTTTGCCAGACGACACGAGAAGAATAGGTGAAGAAGAAGGGTGCGATGCGAAGCACAAAGGCGAAGGCAGATCTGTGCCGTGATGTGAATGTGTTCTATTTGTGAGTGTCGTTGGCGTTGATGGTGCTTTTATAGTGGAATGCATCGCGAAAGATGAAGTGTGAGTTGAAGCAAGAGCAGACGTTGTCTCTTTTTTTGAATTTGAACTTTTGGTTGAGTGTTTGGATCTCTTTGAAGTTATGATATTTGCATTTGAAATAGGAGGAGCAGAAGATGATGAATGAGGAAGTGGAAAAGGAGGGAAAAATGGTCTTGCTTTGGGGTTTAAATGGTGAGACGAAACTTTTGCCTTTGATTTTTCATTCAAAGAGTGATCATTATGTCGTGTTTGCTCGTGAGTGGATAATTCTTTATTTAAAGAAGTTATCTTTGTTGGTTCATGTGGATGACTTGTTGTAGTGTTTTTATGGTTTTGTAATAATAATGATGGAGGATAAAATGCAGCAGATGATGCTGATAATTTACTTGTTTTTTGTGGTTTTAATGGTGTTGGTTTATGAATCGATTGTTTCTGTTGTTTTTGTGAATTTTTGTGATGACGTATTGCTTCTTCTCGTGGTGTCTTTTTCTGAGGGATCCATGGAGAAGATTCAATTGAAAGGGGAGCAACTTGAGTTGGTATAAACTGTTGAAATGACTCGGAGCAAAATTCTGGTAAATATACGACATCATTTATGGGGTATAACGCTTGTTGATATTGAGCAATGTTATCTGTAGGATGATGCGGTATAAGTGACACAATAAAGTCTGTTTCAGCCTGTTTTGACGATGGAAGCAATTCACAATAATTCGTTGAATAGTTCTCGATTCCGTCAAAAACTTTATTAATGCAGTTGGTGAAATGGCAAAAAAAAAAGAAAAATACATGTAAAATGAAAGTTAAAAAGCAAAAAAAAGACAACTTTGTGTTGGTGTTCCTGGCATAAATTGTGCATCCGAAAAAAAAGTTGTCATAGTTTTAAGTGTCAACCGTATTGAATGTCAATTCTTTACCCTATACAGCTTGCGTTTTTAAATCTATCTTCCGGGTTAAAGACTAAAATTAAACTCGTCAATTAAAATAGGTTCATATGGTTAGGATCAATAATTTTCATTTTTCAAAAAATATTTGTTATAATTATTTGGAAGTTCTATTAATAACAATTTTTGAATATGTTCCACATTCGAGTTTTTGATCTTTTTTTACTTAATATTGTTTTCGAAATATTTAATTTTTTATTATTTTATTTTTCAAAATGGATATTGACTTCCGTCCTTCGTATTTTTCGGAAGATCCAAAAAGACGTATGGAAGAAAACATTAAACCAACTGTTATACTTCTTCCTTCGCATTATTGGTTGAAAAATCAGCCTGATACCGTACAGATGTTTTTTCTTTTTCTCAGAATATTTTGCAGATTTTCTAACAAGCCAAATGAAGCTCATTTGGCTGTTCCTGCTACTGTATTGTTCGATTTGTTTTCTATGAAAATTCAGCATGGAAAAGGAAAGATAAATCCATACAATATATCAATTACAATTCTTGGGAAATATTTATCGAATCTACTAAGATATTATTATGTATCTGGAGCAAAAAAGCATGGATATTGCATGCAAACACTTCCTGAGCAATTAAAAATTAATTCAATAACAAGTTTTGATACATGTATGTTTCAATAATATGTTTTATATTGAATATAAACTATTTGATTCAGCAGGAAGAAAAGTATATTCTGGACTTTTACTATATCCTGAATTGATTGATTGCGAGAATATGCATCAGGAAATTGATTTTTTTTTGCAAAATACTAATCAAATGGAAATTGGATGGTCATGGTCTGAACTTGAAGAGTTTTCGCAAAAAAAACAAATCAAAAAGCAAAAAAATTCGCTGAGTTTAGTGCAATCCGTTGTCGATGATGATACGGTTGCTGATATTTTCGTTGATTCGGTTACTGATACATTATTTCATTGTTTTTTCATGTACTACGATGATGGATTTCATGAAGAAGAAATTTTTGAAAGTAGAAATAAAACTGGAGAAAACACACAAGTTGATAGTCAAGGAGTTAATCAAGAAAATAAACATTTTGATCATAATAGAACTTCGAATATTCATGAAGCAAAAAATTTTGTAATTGGGAAGAATTTGAGCAAAGACAAAACGCTTACAGATTGCAAGATCCAATTTGAAGGGAATTTTTCAGAAGATCCAAATCATATCGTTTTATTTATCCCTTTTTTACCACTACAAACTTTTGATTATATTACTTTTCAATCAACATTAATCATTTATGGTGAATCAGGTCTCAAGAGTGAATTTGGATGTATCAGCAGAAGTGAACCTATCGCAGTTCAAGAAACACATATTTTAAATGATGAACGCAATTATATCTCTCGAGGAGGAAGCGAACAAACTGAATCATCTCTAACTCAAGCAAATTCAAAGGAAATGGAATCTTCTTTCGAAACTCAGAAAGCTGTTGCAAACAAATCGTTGAACATTTTAAATGAGTTAGAATCAACATTGTCATCAGAACATTTTTTACAATTTACTCCTCCTTTTCTTTCTGACGAAGAAAATTCAACTCTTACTCATATTTCTTCAATTCCATCAAATTTCGTCGTTTATGTATTTAACATTCCATGTCAAATCAATTGTATCGAACCAGAGTACGTGCAACAAACAGGTTCTCAGTTATGGATAGGCTGGAAAATGTAATGAAATGTTTAAATTTAATGCAATTGGTTTTATTTTATATTTTTTTAATTTTTCGTTGAAAAGTTATTTTATTATTATTATTATTATTATTATTATTATTATTATTATTATTATATAAAAATAGTTTTTTATTGTATAAAAAATATACCCTGAACAGCAATATCATTATTTGATAAATTTTATAGGTTTCTTCATGTGATATGCTGTCTTATGCTCACAAAAATTCTACCATAGAAAAATAATGTGAATAATAATTAAAATGCAGTGTCACTCAATTGATTGAGTTTTGATCTTTTTGTATTTTCTTCTGTGTTTAGTAAACAAAAAAGTTTGAAGATATTATTTGAGATTAAAAAAATTTTTAATGAAATTTTTAAATAATAAATCATTTATTTCGATAAAAGAAAAATAATTATTCGTTTTAAATATTTCCATAAATGTCAAAGAAATTCTTTATCTTTTTCAATAAAACATTATTGAATTGAATAAATGACAAATATGATGAATTATTCCTTTTTGGAAAATAATAGTTATTTTTTTCTCATTTTTGAAAATCACATTTTTGACTAAACAAAAAATAAAATTCATTCTTTAAATTCGTTATTGTTGGATGAAATTGTTGATTTTTCCTTCACTCAAAAAAAATTTTCTTATTGAATGTCTAATTCTTTTCATATTAAAAAAGAGAAAAGATATATATAAACGAAGAAATTAAAGACAAAGGAGCTGTAATTATTAAAAGAAAATAACACTTTTTTTGAAATACTCATTTTTTGAAACACAGTTTGTGCCAAAAATACCGGACAAGATCGATATCTCAATAACCACAAGAGGAATAATTCTGACAATTTTCCTCAAAATATATCTCATCAATACAAACTCATTTAATATACAAAGCTTTCAAAGCAGCTTCATTTGTGCTCAGAGAAATATATTCGATGAATCTTATTGAAACTCAAAATTTTATTTCTACGAGATTTAAATATCAGTTTTTATCGGACACAAACGATGCTTTTTTGAAAGTTTTGTGTATTAAATGAGTTTGTATTGATGAGATATATTTTGAGGAAAATTGTCAGAATTATTCCTCTTGTGGTTATTGAGATATCGATCTTGTCCTGTATTTTTTGCGTTGACTATATTTCCTTTCTTGTGAAGTAAAGCAAGTTGTATCCAATTTTTTTCTGAAAATTTTCAATTTTTAATTTCACCAGAAAATTAGTTAAAAAAACTTTTCAAAAAAATATCAACAGATGATTATTATTTTATCCATTTTTTGACTTTAACAAAAATTTTGGTTTGAGAATTCACTAAAAATATTGATATATGAACAATGAAAAGAAAAAACTTGTTTCAGAAATCATTTTTCTTTGAATATTGTCGAAAACGTAATCATTATATACGTCAATCATTGTCTTTTCTTTTTAGTGAATTATTCGTCTCCAAAGAAATAAAACTTTCAAATAATCAACTCTCCGAAAAAACATATGAATAAAAAGAATATATTTAAAAGTTTTTTCAACAAAAGAAAAAGGGAGAAGTCTTTATTTGGATTTCATGTCACATTATATGAGGCTCTATTAATGTATTGATTTGTGACCAATTTCCTTTCCTTTCATTTCATTTCATTTCGTTTTTTCTATCAATAAATAACATTCGATAAAGATGATGTTAAATTTGTGAGTTCACAATATTAACGTTATCAATTCCAATGAACAGAAACATCAGTTTTTAAGTTGATGAAAAACAATTCACTGATTGATTCAAATATTTCATTATGTGGGGGGAAGTACGGACTTTCAAGCTTTTTTTGTTCAAGGCATTGAAAAACTGCTTCGCTCATCACTTTATTTTGCTTTCTCAGATTTCAAAATAAATTTGATTAATATTTCCTTAAACAGGCATCGTTGTAATTAGACCTATTCGAGAATTATTTAGTCATTTCGAAAAGAAGTGATCATTCTGAATTTAATTCAACTTTTCGCAAATGACTCAATCATTTTGAAAATAAGTCAATCTATTGTTTGATCAATTAATAAAAGGTTATATGCCAATTTTAATCAAGAAATTTACATGTTTGCTCTGGCCCCAGTGAACAAATAGTATGTTTTTATCTATTTTTATATATCTTGTTTATTATTTCATTTTCTATATATTCTTTGAATGTTTTAACTCTATCAATGTTAATAGGCCTCAATTTTTTGGAATTGGTTTTTTTGTTTTAATCGCTTTTAACAATGCCAAGCAAATATTGTACTTTATTTTGCAACTATGAATGTTAAATCAACTCATATTTTGTGTATATTTTCATTCGCTTTCTTTTGAAAAACGTTCATACAATTGATTTATTGTTTTTGATTTGTTTTTTTTATGACAAGCAGTTTTTGTTTGTTATTTCTGTTCAATAAAAACAAAATACTTATGGAAAAAGCAAAATTTTGAATGAAAAAGTGAATTTATGTTTTTCAATAAATTTTTTTTGGCTTTATTATCTTGATTTTTATTTATTTTTTCTGTTGTAATCATTCCACTGTGATGCATCAATTCAATAATGTTTATAAAAAAGAATGAAATCTATCCAACATTTTAGTGTTTTTATTGTTTGAACTGTTATAAATGATTAGTATTGAATTTCACGAATATTTATTTCTGTATATGGGTGATTTCTTTTGAAATCATAACTTTTTTCGAGGTGTCGATTTTTCAAACGTTATTTGTCTTTTGGAAGAGATAATGCCTTCAATTTGTGTATTTGTCACAACTGTTTAACATACAATTGTTTGAGGTATAATAAAGATGTCGATGTTTTTTTTATAAGTCTTTTCACTTTTCAGTATTCTTTTGTTGATATTCAAGAGAAATTTTTCAACCGAAATTTTAGACAGAAAAAAATAAGATCTCAAAAATAATAACCCATATTTTGTCTTTTTCAGTTAAAATGAAAAAACAATGATTCAAATATTCTTGGAATGATATATTTTTTGCAGAACTTTTAAAAAATATGAAAATAAAAAACTGTCAAAAAACAATGATCGTTAACCTAGAAGAGAATCAATTCGCAATGACTCAATCTTTTTGAAAAAGATCTGCATTTATTGAAATTTTGTTCAACTTTTTGACTTCGGCTAAAGCTTATGCTAAATGATTAAAACAAACGAAAATAGGTCAATTAAAACATAATGAATTGAAACATTTCACGAATGTCAAAAAATGGATATATTTTTGTTGTGTTTTTTGTTCTCAAAAAGTCAATGAAAAGTGCAAAAAATTTCAATGAAAATGCCTGAAGAGAAATATATTTCCCCTTATTATTTTATTCTCATTTTTTCTTTTTTTTAATTTTTTTATTATTTCGATGTTTTTTTCTAAAATCAACTTTAAATTTTGAAGTTTGAAGTTTTTTGAATTAAATGTAGAAAATGCACAAAACAAATACAACTCAGTCATGAACCTTAAACAGTGATCAAAAGAAGATTTTTTCATCGAAAAATGCACGTGATGGGAGAGATCAAAAAGCAAAGTTATCGAATGGCGGAACCTCAGGAGTCTTTTGAAACTGAATGTGATGGAGAAGATTCAAGCATGCGCTTGTGTCATAGCTGCGCTCATGTTTTGGGTTATGCAATTTGCGACCTCTTCCCAAACACTCATTTGGCATATGGTATTGTTTCTTCTGAGTATTTTATTATTTATGAACTCTACCTTTAGGACCCGCTTTAAAGGGCAACCAGTTCTTTTATGAAGGAGAAATACTTGATAAAAAGAACAGGTTTGAATAATTTGAAACTTTCATAATGATCAAATTTTGTTTTCTTTCTCTCCAGACCAGTAACAATCGGAAATGAGCAATTGGCACAACTCGAAACAAAAATGCAAGAAATTGTTGAAAAAGCGTATCCATTTGAAAGAAAGGAATATTCTATCGACAAATTGAAAGACATTTTTAAAAGAAATCCATTTAAGCAATATCTTCTTAATGGAATCAAAGAAAAAAGCGAAAATGGAACGACTTACAAATGCGGTAAGTTTGAGGATCTGTGCCGTGGACCCCATGTTGAAAATACAGGGAAATGCCAGTTCTTCAAACTTGTGAAGGTTACAAGCGCAACTTTCCCAACTCTTGAAAAAGAAGAAGAACAAGTTCAGCGTGTCTATGGTGTCTGCTTTGAAACAAACGATCAGTTTGAGGATTGGAAGAAACTTCAGACGGCTGCAGATAGGGAACATACAAAAATTGGAAGAGTGTGTTGTACTATTCATTTAAATCTGTGAAATGCTTAACACCAAAAATCATCCATAATCATTTATAGGAACAAGAATTATATTTCTTCCACGAACTTTCACCAGGATCTGGATTTTTCCTTCCCAACGGCACACACATATACACAACTCTTCAAGAGCTCATGAGAAGGAAACAGAGAGAATTCAGATACATCGAAGTTATGACTCCTCAAATGTTCGACAAAATGATGTGGGAGACCTCCGGTCATTGGTCGAAGTACAAGGAAAACATCTTTGTGCTGGAAAGCGAGAAGCGCACACTTGCAATTAAACCCATGAATTGCCCAGGCCACTGCCTTATTTACAAGCACGCTACAAGATCCTACAGAGATCTGCCAATGCGAATGGCAGAATTTGGATGCTGCCACAGAAATGAACTGAGCGGAACCCTCCATGGACTTACTCGTGTGAGGAGATTCACACAGGATGATGCTCACATTTTCTGCAAACCAGAAGACGTATGCTTGTTTTTTCTTTTATATCTATACAAAATATTTATGCTTTCTTTGTCATTGCATCCTTATCGTTTATTTGATTTTTTTGCTTCTTATTGATAACGCCATGGATATAATAGGTTGGAGATGAATTGAAAGGCTGCTTGCGTATGATGGCAGAGACATACACCATCTTTGGACTGAAGCATTCCCTTTGCCTCTCAACTCGTCCTGAGAAATACATTGGAGACATTGAACAGTGGAACCAAGCTGAAGCTGTTTGAATTTTATTTATTTATTTATTTATTTATTTATTTATTTATTATTGTACTCTTTTTTTTTTCCCCCACCAAAAACAGGAATTGGAGCGCATTTTGAAAGAAAGTGGTGTTCCATTTGAAGTTGATGTTGGAGGTGGTGCGTTTTATGGTCCAAAGATTGATGTGTATTTGCACGACTCGCTCGCCCGCAAGATCCAATGTGCAACTGTGCAGTTGGATTTCCAACTGCCCCGCAGATTCAATTTGCTCTATCAAAAGAAAGCAGCAGCAGCCCCTTCGTCTTCACCAGAATCGAAGGAGGAGAAGAAAGAAGAAGGCAAAGAAGCAAGCAAAGCTCCAATAGAATCTTCTGCTCCGCACGAAGAGCCAGCCTCGTCTTCAACAACACCATCAGCATCAGCATCATCAGCCACTCCAAGCGGTCCATCTGAACAAGGCGACAACTTTGTGGAGCAGCCATACGACGAAAACTTCTACGGCCGCCCAGTGATGATCCACAGAGCCATTTTGGGTTCATTTGAGCGATTCATTGCAATCATCACAGAGCATTTCAACAAGAAGTGGCCATTCTGGTTGTCTCCACGCCAGGCTATTGTGATCAACATTGGACCACAACAGGAGGAGTATGCTGATAAAGTCTATGACACCCTCAGACGCATTCATGGATTTACAGTCGAAAAGGACACATCCACTGACAAATTGGGTGCAAAAGTAAGAAACGCACAAATGCAGCAATTCAACTACATTCTGGTGGTTGGAAACAAAGAAATGGAAGAAGGCACAGTTGCCGTGAGAACAAGAGGAGCTCCAGAGAAAGAGAAGCCAGTTGTTAAGAAATTGGACGAGCTCATTGCTGAATGGAAAACGATGAAAGAATTATATCAGTAAGAAATAGTTAATAATTGCTAATTTTTCATATCATCATTTTATATTTATCAAAAACAAAATGAATGAAAGTTCTATCATTTTGAAGGTTTTCAAAGAATATGTATTTTTTCATTATGTATAGTATTTCGTAACAACAAATCTGTTTTTATTCTTGATCATTCAAATTGTTTCATGAAACATAATCTGTTTCATATCACAAAACTTATGGGTTCTTCTTATTCATCAGATGTGAAAAAGCATCATATAAAAAATCTATCCAATGATATTGAATTAACAAAGCAAAAACTCGGTTCTTTTATTCTACATTTTTCTTTAACATATTAAATTGTGATGTTTTTATGATTAAGATAAAAAAGATGACTGTGAGCTTAAAATGTTGCTGAAATCGAATAAAGTCGATAACATTAAACACCTATGTAAAAAGCTTAGAGAAATTGATGATCAACACCTCCAAAAGTGCGCTCTTAAAATGCCATACAAAAAGTATGAAAAGATGATAAACATGAGGAAAATTGATGAAATTGTGATATTTGAAGTAATAAGAACACTTGGATATTGTTGTTGGCAGCTTGACATTGATACAGGAGATATGTTAACCACTTCTGAACTCTCCAAAAGAATAAAGCAAATAATTTCTTCGTACGCCAACATAATAACAGATGAAGCACAGAAAAAGCTGCTTTCTTCATGTGAAATATATCTCATGTTTATTTATAAACATGAAATCAATGCTGACAAAGCACTGTCTATATGCGTACCATATGTCATAAAAACAATCAAAGAACTGATGAATGAAAAGGGTTCTGGAGAGGAATTGGAAATTGCAGCATGCTCACTCACAAAAATTAGATTGCAAGGTATGACATTTTTTAAGAAGATTTCCTTTCCTTTTAATTTTTTAAAAATTCACAGATTTTAACAAACTAATTTCTTATTCATCTTATCATAATGATTTTTTGAATATGATCACAATGAATGAAAACTGCAACATGCTTTCACCAGAATCACTTCAAATTATTTGGGAACTTGCTATCATTACAATATCTTATCCATTTTTTGATTATCTTTCTGTTATTAAAGATTATCATTTCTTGTCTGCAGCCAGAAAAGAATTGATGAAGCTGTATACATTGACCGACAACGAAACTGAAGGTAATTTGGAGAAGAGAAAGCAACAAGAGGTTATAAAAAGATGGATGAAGCTTGTAAAGACGATGGCGCTTTCTTGGCCCAATTCCTTTGAAGTTGATGATGGATTAGAGTTCTTGAAATTTTTAACTGAACGCAATAAAAGAGACATTTATTCAAAAAATGAAATTAAAGACGAATTATACGGATTATTTATTGAAATTGCAAGTGATGGATCAGGAAAATGCATTAAGCAGTTGGTGGACAGCGATTATTTAGATTATTTATTTGAATTTTTGAGTATAAAGGCATTCACTTCTACAGACACCACATCAATTTCTGAGATTCTGTTAAAGGTATTGCAAAAGTTTTCGAGAACATACGTTGATGACAACATAACTGCTGAACAGAGACACTTGTTGAAAATTGTGGAAGAGAAAATTGAGGAAGCAGGAGGATTTGACTTTCTTTGGGAATTTAAAAATTTTTGTTTATCAAAATTTAAACAAATACTTGACATCATTCATGCACCATGACATTTTTAGATGCGAAAAGACAAATTTGACCTCATTAAAATTTCAAGAATGCTTGAGAATAGGATTCAGATGCCAAATAACATGTAATTGCTTCAGAAACAAATATTATTTTTTTCTTAAAACAAACTACTTTAAGGTGTCGTTATTATAATTTATTTCTTCGTTTATTAAATGCGATGCATAGTCTATGCAAAAAACTAGTCTATTTATAATAAACAACAAAAAATAAAAATCAAGTGAATAGAATCTTAATTAACATCATCACAGGCCAAATCTATGAGATGTTATTCGAATTCTATCCAGGCTGGAAGAATGCAATTCATAAATAAAAAAATCAATAAAATCCATAAGGCGCTGTCAGAGGAACAGATTGCTTAAATTCTGCAAGATTTTTAATAAAACAATACGGAAGCAAAGGCTTTGGAAACACTGGGCGGCTTTCAGGTGATTGTTCAGGTACTTTGTCCTCTTTGCTTTCTCCTTCTGCTGTTTGCTCATTTGTTCCTTTTATTTCATTCGACTCTTCTTTTTCTTCTTTTTCTTCATATTTTTGTTTTGCATCCCCAGACTGATCATCTGCTTCTGGAGTATCCCTTCTTGAAGCATCCTGCGACGACGAGGGATTCTCGCTTGTTGGTGAAACTTCCATCGGCTCTTTATTCATCAGATCTGCGAAATTGTGTGGAAACATACGGCAATACAATCTGCGCCCCATTTTTTGCGTCAGCAAGCCATTTTCATCTGGAAGGTCATCAAAAGTGTTGCTGTCTTCCAAACAGCAGTCTGTTTCTTCTTTCTTTTCTTCTTCTGTTTTATCTGATGCGTCATCTTTTTTGTGCTCCTCTTTCTTTTTTTGAAGATGCAAAGGCTTCCCACACCACATAATCGATGCTTTGTTGCAGAACTCTTCCTTTGTAATATTCTGAATAACATAAATCATCTTTTCTTTATATGCATAATCAAAATCCCCCTCTATTAAATGAGTCCAAATGTTCGATGCTTCGCTTATCATTGTTTTTGGAGGGGACGATAAATTTGATAAAACAGATTGCTTCAATTTCTCGTAATCTTCATCGCTCATATCGGAAAGTTTCAACTAGGATTATAATAAACAAAGAAAATATGCATTCAATTGAAAAAAAAAAAAAAAAAAAAAAAAAAAAAAAAAGAGAGAGAGAGAGAGAGAGAGAGAGAGAAAATTAGAAAGGCGAAAAGATAGCAGAAACGAATGCATAATGGAGGCCTTTCAAACCACAAGATCATTTACGTGGGCGTCTATCCTCGAGTGAAAGTGCAGCGGATTGTATCTGTTTCCTTGCATTATGACAAACATCATTGCAACTCCTCGACAATTTGCTTTCGTTGTCCACAAAATGTAGCACAGCTGCTCCTTCGTCCTGAGCCTTTCATACATTTCTGGCTGAAGGTAATTCGTCAATAATGTCAAAGTAGCATTCTCTTGAATATCAAAGCGTCCCGGTGCAAAAAGCGTCAGCATCACGGCCCCGTTGTTTTCAGTGGGAAGTTTCACAAGTTGGTCGTAAACAAAGTAGTTTGTAGGTGGTACAATGATATTTCTCAGAAATGGAAAATGAGATGGAGAAAGGGGCCTAAGCCAAATCTTCGGAACGCCTTGAATGCCAGTGGCAGAGCTTTCACTCAAAGCTTCATTCTTTGAACATTGAAGTTGGGCTGGATTTGCTTCTTTTGGTGATGCATGCTGACAAAACTTGACTGCAAATTGAATTGCTCTTTCGGAAGTGGCATTGCCCACAACTGTGCAGAAAATGTTCATCTCCTGTCTAAAATCGTTGATCCACACACAAAAGTCATCATACTTGTATTCATTCTTCAAATCTTCGATGGTTTGTTCTGTTGACTTTGCATGTTGGCGCAAAATTAGCGCAATGTCGCCATATAGCATGCTCGCAGGCATAGTTTTCAACGAGTCAACAAGAAGAGTAATGAGTTTTTGTTTCTGCAATTCATATCGTGCAAGTGAAGGAGTGAGACAGAATATCTCCTTAGCAACAGTATCAATAGCATTCTCCATCTTATCTGAGAACCCGCTCAAAAGAACTGCCAATCCAATATTTGATGCTTCCACTTTGATGGTCATGCAGGCATCCTGCATCTCGTACGATATCTCCTGCAGGCTGTCCATGACCACATCCGCAAACAGAGCGCGATATGAACGCTTATCAGGGTTAAAAATCAGCTCGCTGGAAATGGTCAAGTCAAAGCGCACATGAACTTGGGGTTCTCTGAATCGAGGTGTGGGCTTGTACAGCACTTGAAGTCCAGGCTCTTTGTGGATGAAAAAGGGATAAAATGGAGCAAGGCGAGTGGCAGAAGAAGAGGAAGAGGAAGGCGAAGAAGAAGAAGAAGCTGAACTTTCACTGTTTGAATGCTCAGGGTCAATCTTTTGATTAAGTTCCACTTCATCCAAAACAATATACGGAGGATATATTTTGACAGGTCCAAACCTCTTGCTTGTCAATCCACTTTCTTTATCCTGAAGCATTCTTTCAAAAAGCTCTGTCTTTTTCACAAATCGTTCTTTAGCAATATCTTTTTCTTCATCATCACTGTTTATGACTTGCTGCCCATATTCTTGCAATTTTGCGAATGGCTCACACATTTTCTGATCAGGAAACGGAATAATCGAAAAGTCTGTGGCGATAAACCTGTTTGCATGGGGCAAATGAAACAACGTCTTCCAATCGGATTCTGATTTGCCTGGAGAGAGAGAAGGAAGCTCTGCAACCTTTTGGAAATAATCTTCAGACAAAGGCAGTTTGAAAAATATCACGCTGTAGAATGGCTCCATATCCAAATGGCAAGCTATCTGTGTACCGAAAAACGGATCTTTCATCAAATTCTTCATTGCTTCTCCCATCTCTTTTTCGCACCTTGCAATCTGTTCTGAATGAGTGTCTTTCATAGCTTCGGATGCTGATCCCCAAAATCCATCAATTATTTCGTTCTCTTGTGATGCATTACTTGAACCTGAAACTGAAGATGCATTTTTCTTTTTTTCATCAATTTTCTGCAATCCTTTTTGTTTTCTTTCTTTCATCCAATCTTCAATGCGGTCGTTGTGAAGTGTTAAAATCACATCCATATTTTCTGGCTTCATCCACGAAATGTGGTATCTGAATGCATCCTCATCAAACACACTAACATGATCTCCTCCCAGCACAACAAAAGGAGTTGGTAAGTTTGCCAAATTTTCGACCGCAAACATAACTTCCACATCTGGTGCCATTTCGCTGTTAAGGTTAAAGTCGCTCATGTAAACATTTCTCCGCTCTGCCAATAACTGCACAGGAAATGGCACCGGCGTATGCTTCAGCATTTCAATATACTCCAAACAGTAGGCAATAATCTCATCAGTCTTCTGCTCGCCCAGCTCAGTCAACATAATCTTAATGTAAAAACGTTCAAAGTCTGGATAATAATCACCAATACCAGCGATCAGTTCAGTTATAAGAGCCTTTTTCTTCAAAAAAGATGCAAGAGAGCCTTCTCCCTCGTGTCCCAAGAGTAACGTCGCAGCCATTTCAGGCCGTGAGAAAGGATAAAACATGGGAAATTCTGTCGGAGTGAAGAACCCAACGGTAAGAGTGGCTGTGGTGTCTGTTGACGGAACAACAACAAACGATGAATTGGTACCAGATAAGGTTGATCGAAGAAATGGCGAAATTTTGATGGGCAATTCCCCTTCTTCAGCAAAGGGCGATGGAGGTAAAGGCGAACGATAAACAGTCGCATCTTTCTCCGTGCTGACATGAGACCGAGTTGGAACAACAATAATGCCTGATGGATCGACGGAACCAAATGTTTTGTATTTTTCGTTCCATTCCAAGACTTTTTCCTCAAGACTTTTACTTTGAGAGGCTTGCTCATCGCCAGAGGGCCACTGATCTTTCAGAATTCGCAAAACTGGTTGCAGATAAGGCTCTTGCGCTTTCAACAGACGATCAGCCAATTCAGCACCAAGAATTTCTTCTTCAAGTGAAGTAACTTCTGGTGAACGAATCTCGTTAAAATAAGTCTCAGCTATTTTTTGTAATTCATCCAGGGGTTCTATTTTTAAATTTGAAGTATGCAAAACACCACATCAGCTTTCTAAACAAATAATAAAAAATACACACTATTCCCTACTAGACACAGAGTCATCAGTTTTGCACTGTAGTACTTTTCAAACAATTTAATAAGTCTAAGCCGAGTTTCTTCAACCGAGGAACCAGGTGGATTTAGCGTATCTCGTCTCCCACAACTAAAACCATTCAAGTAATGATCAGGATTTGATCGATAACGCATCATTTGATATAATTTTCGACTCATCACGTTCAAATTCATTTCATATTCAGAATTAACAGCCTCAATTTCCCTCTCTGTGCATGATTCGGTGAATAAAGGTTCAATAAAGAATTGGGCAAATCTGATATTTTGTAAAATTAATAAAAAAATAACACAAAAATTAAAAATTCTTAATTCAAACCTGTCAATTGCCTCCTCAAAAAATCTGGAATCAATTACAAAATAAAATTTTGTATAAAAAAGTGAAGTAAATCCATTTTGACTTCCCGCATGATTGGTAAGAAAAGTCGAAAATTCTCCTTCTTTGGGATATTTCTTTGTTCCCAAAAATAACATATGTTCAAGAAAATGAGACAATCCAAATCTATCATTGGGATCATGGATTGCACCGGTAGAAACCCTTATGGCAGCTGCAGATTTATCCGCACCTGGATTTGACACAACAAGCGCTTTCATTCCATTCTTCAACGTAAAACACCGATATGTTTTCTTAGAAGTTAGTGGAGTAATTATGTCATGAACAATCGACATTGTGTAATCTCTATCCAAACTTTGAAGATGTATAAATGCAAAGAGAAAACAGATCAACAACCATAATATAATTATGAATCAAAAGTTGAAGTTTGAAGAAAAAAATACAGCATGAATTGAAATTTTTTGCAAAAGAATGCAGACCAAACCAGAAAAATGATTTATGTCATTGAAATTGATTGCAATTTGAAATTATTTTTTCACAAGAAAAATCACAAAAAACAATGGAAAATAAAAATCTTTAAAAAAAAAAAAAAAAAAAAAAACAGGATATAATTCTAGTGTATTATTCTGTCTTCAATTAATTATCCAAAATATGATAAAGAAATATGTGAAATACTACTCTATTGTTCCATCATGAACATTATCATTCAGTTCCATTTTACTGATTAATTGATTTTTCAAAATTTTGACTGAAAAAGTAATCATTTTTTAGATTTTTTATCTTATAATAATTATTCATTTAAAACTTAAAAAAAAAAAAAAGAAAAAATTTTTTGAAAAAGCGCTTGCAAAATAGAATCGTGGGAATGTATTTCATTGCGGATTCTATCCTATAATTTCAATGAGATTTAACTTTGTTGCAAGATTTCTTCAATCTTCAATCTCATATCTATATGTTGGAATTCATTTTCCGTTTTCTTGGAAATGGCACTGCTGTTTTTTGTATTGAAAAAGTTATTTCTTTTCAGTACTTCAGATGCTTTTCCCTGATTTAAAAATTATACATTTAATTAAAAAATGGTTTGTTAGTTCGAAATATATGTAAATGACATACATTGCAAAACGATCAAAATCATGGGCTTTATATTTTTTTGCAGGCTTAAGTGCAAACCCTGTTGGATTTCCAGAGACTTTCTTCCCTTTAGTTGAATCAACAAAAAGCGGAAACCCCATCATAGCCATCTCATCTTCAAGTTCAGCCTGATCAAGATCTTTTTCTTTCGTTTGCTCTGATTTATGCTCCTCTTCTTTGGAATTTAGCTCTGCATTATGTGGAACCCCCTCATCATCTTTCTGATGTCTGTGTTTCATATTCACGCCTTCATTTTCGCTTCCTCCATCACTATCTTCAAACTTTCCTCGCTTTCTTTCGTCTGGAACGTTATCATTTTCTGAGTTTAGCTCACGAGAACGAGAACGTCTTTTGCGATCTTTTCTAGTTATTTCTCTCGATTTCTTATCATCTGAATATGGAGAATAGTCTTTTCTATAACCCCGCTTAGCATCATCCGAGTAGCTTCGACTATGCCTATGTCTTCGATCTTTACTTCTGCTTCGTGTTTTTGATCTGCTATGATATCTATGCCTCGAGCGATATTCTTCATAATCGCTGCTTTCATCTCGTTGATTTCGACGATCATCTCTTCGATGAGATCTCCGATCATAACTACGTGACCTTCTATATTTATGCTCATGATGCCTATCACGAGCGCTTCGACTGCTTTTTCCATGCTTTTTTCTCCGTTCCTTACTTACTGATGATGAGGATGAAGAATCACTAGATTCGCTTGAATAATCTTTCCTTTTCTTTTTATCTCTTTCATCAAAATCAGAATCACTTCCATCATATTTGTTCTGAGGTTTTTTCACATTATAATAAGAATCATCATCTTTATGGACAGAGCCCTAAAAGAATAATGAAAAAAACAAATTACCGAAATTTCAAACAAATTAGAGAAGAAAAATTTTTAAAAAAATGAAATTTCAGCAATTTCATTTTTCAGAAAACCAATGAAGTTATAAATTATTTTTAAAACAGCGTTATTAACAAGCAAAGTTAAAATTTTAATAAATAAGTTATACTGATCGATTTGACATGGAATGATTAATCTGAAAGATATATTAATAATTTAAAAAATCAAGCAAACATTTAACAATTTCTAAAACTTCATACTCTTTCTATTATAAAATTTTAAGATTCTCTATTCTCAATAAAGAATTAATAATATTTTGATCAAACTTAAAAATGGAAGATAAGCTTACACTTATTTCTAGTGATGGATTTGAATTTATAGTCGATAAAGTTAGATTCCTTTTATTATTTTTTCCATCTGTTCTTTTTACAATTTCCTTTTATTAGAATGCGGCTCAAGTTTCAGGAACGATTCGTACTATTTTGCAGGTTTTTACGCTAAAATAATGAATTATTTCATTTAATAAAGTGAATTATTAATGTCAGAGCGAGGGATTTGCTGAAAGCAAAGGTGTAATTACTCTTTCTGGCATTACAGGAGAAATGCTGGAACTCGCAATAAAATACTTTTACTACAAACTCAAATGGACTAATGTTTCTGGAGAAGTTCCAAGATTTCACGTTTGCTTATAAAATTAAATTAAAGCAATAATTTTCTTCTTCTCCTCCATTTTCTTCTTTCTTTCTTTCTTTTTTGAAACATTCATCAATTATTCAAGATTCCGCCAAAGGATGGATTAAATCTAATGATGGCAGCTCACTATCTTCAGTGCTGAAAAATATAAGCTAACAGTTAAAATTAATAGACTAGGATGCACGCAATAAACCAAAGATGTTGTTGAAGCAAATTTTTTGTCACGGAGCCCTGAAACGTCATGCTGTTATATTGCTTTACATATCAACCATTTCAGTAAGATATCAAACACTTCAAAAAAATAATGAGGATTGCTCTGAAAAGAGCATACTTAAATGTGAGTTGACGTGATAATAGAGAGTTAAAAAGATGCCACATAATATCATTGACAATGAATAGAAAACATGAAAAAGAAAGAAAACAGTTTTTGAACTGATTCAGAAATAAAGAAAAATGACAACATTAAAACGCGAGAATTATTCGAAAAGAAGAAATAAAAAATAAGCATGAAAAGCTAAAAAAGAAACTTGTAAATTATTGCGCCTCATCCCTAAAAGATAAACATGGAATTCTATAACAACCAAATTGAGAGAGGTTAAAGAAGACAAAAAACAAACTGAGTAATATATATATAAATATATATTTAGCCTCTCAGCTTATTTCAACACGCAAATAAACAGATTGAGAAAATAGAACAAGATTAATCTAAAATTTCATAACAAATGAATCTATGAGTGCATTTAATCTCAGAAGTCCAGTAAACAAAAAATGCTCACAGATTCATCAGAGTCTATATCTGCTTTGAAAGCGCCATGATTTGGGCAACATAATCGGTGTATCCGGTCTGTGTGATCCACGTGTCTTCGAGGAGAAGATGCGACAGAATGCTCTCATCAAAGTCTTCACCTGCCTCCACAACAAACACTGTCACTGGCTCAGAATTGTCACAACTATCAAATCGAGAAATTATCCAGAAAGAAAAGGCAATTAATTTTTTATTTTAAAAAAAAATTGTTTGGAAAAATTAATTTTGAAAGAATAAACAGGAATAAGAAATTGAGAATAGTTTGCGAAATCGAATAAATGAAGAATGCGAAAGAATAACAACATACAATTCTCGTGTGAGATGATAAATAAGCTTGTGGAGTTTGAGAGAAAGCGGCGACTGCATTGCAGGTGCCAGCTGCCACTTGGCGTGTCTTTTGTTTGTGGACAAGAAGGCAACCACGGGCGGAGAGGAAGACGTGCTCACGAAAGAGGGACGGAACGGGCACACAGTGTAAAGAGGGATAGTTGGAAGGGTTTCAGTGGTGGCTGAAAGAGAAAATGAGAATGAGTTCATTGGAAAATAATCCAAAAATGATAATTCAAGAATGTTTGGGATGAAAGAAGGATAATAATAATAACAACAATAAAATAGATAATATTAAAAATAAAAAGAAGCAACAAAAGTTTAAAAATAAAATAAAATAAAATTAGTCAAAATTGAACATACAATCTTCAGGAAACATTTCAGCGAACATCTCATCAACCTCAGACTCGTCACCACCAGTTGCTCTTTTGATGATCTTTTGGTTTTCTTTCTCTTTTTCTCTGGCTTCTCTGTCTTTCTTCAATCGCTCTCCTTCAACAACAGCCAGTACACTCTCGGTGGGCACACACAGCGCCTCCTTCACCTCCTGTGGGGTGTCATTGCCAAAGTACAAGAGCGCAATGAGTGGAGAGAAGAACAAGTAGACACCCTCTGGACTCAGCGATGACTGCGACAGGCGGAGCAGAGGGGGCTTCTGGAACACAAACTCCACCTTCTTGTCTGACTGCTCTGTCTTCGTGTCTTCTGTCTTCTCAGACACAACACTGCCTGTTGTGCTGTTCTTCTCTGACGACTTCTTCTTTTCTGCCTCTTCCATTTCAGACGGAGAGAGAATCGGAATGTCTTCGCAGTCGTATTCGGTGAACGTGTCGATGCGAAAGAGCCTTGGATACAAGAAGCAGAGTGTCTTTCTCGTGCCACTCTCAAACAGATAGTGCCTGGCACCCACTTTCCCGTCTGCGCAGATGGCGAGCGATGGAGTGAGCGAAAAGGGAATGGACATGCTGCGCATCTCAGGCTGCTCAGCGAATTCGGGCGGAAGCGACGCAAGCAGCGCAGAGTCGAAGGCGATGGAGTTGGCGATGGGCAGCGGGGCGAACGAGAAAGGATACAGCGACGAGAGGAAGATGCCCTTGGCAGCAGCGTTGTCTTCGAGTGCAGGGGCGATCATGCCGAGGCGGAGCATGGGCGACTTCTCGAGTGCCATCAGGTAGAGGATGTAGCTTCTGAGGGAGTCAGGAATGGGGGGCACTTTCCACGAGGCAGAAGAGGAGTCGATCTGCGAGTCGACGGTGGACGAGGCTTCTGACATGCTTTTTGTGTCTCCCCCGCCAATGCGGACACATTCATCTGCGCCGTGTGGATCAGCAGCAGCGGCGGCGATGTAGTTGGCAAAAGCGCGTGCTGTGTCCTGTTGGATTTCTGATGTCAGAAGAGAAAGGGGAGTGTTCAGCATCTTCTCGGCCGCCTTCTTTGTTTGGAGTGAAAGTGCTGCTTGCGAATCAAAGGCACCATACATTGCAAGAAGAGAGTCAACCTAATCGAATATTCATATTACAAATAATAAATCCATAGAATAACACCCACAGCCACATTGAAATAGATAAGTTGAGTAATTCATACAAAATGCAAAGTCAAAAAGAATTTAAAAAAAGAATATGCAAACCAAAGGAAGTCTGAGGTTGTGCAGACGAATTCTTCTTTCTCCTTTGATTGTTGTGAACAGGCAGGATGCCTGAATGTAGATGCATGTCTGTGTCATCGATAGCATCGACTCATCAAGTCCCAACTCAACTCCAAATGCACTCGCCTAAGTGTAATCAAAAAGATCAGACAAAAAATTTAAAGCATAAAATTAATAATTAAATAAATTAGAATACAAAGATTTCTAACATAAAAGCAAAAGTGAAAAACATGATTTAAACATTTATAAGATATGAATATTGAATATTGTATATTTCTCATTTCCCCCACGCATCCACACCTGAGTGATGGTTGGGAGTGAGAGCAGATTAGCAGTCTCTGAATGGAAATGGCCGTAGAATTTTTTGAGGACGACGGCGCGAGAGCATCTGAGGCGTATGACAGACTCCATTCCTCTTCTCTGGTCGAGCAGAATGGACGCCACAGCAGCTGAGAGTGAGTGGCAGGAAGAGACAGGAGAGAATATGTTGAACGACGGGAAGGTCAAAAGACTGCCTCCAGTGTGCTCACACAGAGGAGCTGGATGAATAATTAATCAATGAAGGAAATAGCATAATTATCACAATGAGACAATGAATTATATTATTTATTCAAAGAGATTACAAACCAATCGATGCCAGATCCAAATATTGTTCGTGTGGAAATGCAAAGATGTTGATTGAAGTCTGTGAGTCGACACATTTCTTGATGAGATCCTTGTAAAATGTTTCAGGCGTATCTACATTCACAAAAAGCGAGACAAATATTTATTTATTTTTTAATTTAGAATAATCAAAAAGTAAATAAAATGAATTTTCCAAACCGATCAATGTTGTTTCCTTGTCATTCCCCACGTTTGATGAGTCAAAACGATCAGCCAGTTTTCCTCTTCCAATTCCAGGGCGAGTCGCAAGAAAGACCAAAATAGTTCCGCCTGTTGGTGCCTGCAAAAATATTTCATCAAAATCCAATTTATTATTATTATAATAACATTAACAATAGAATAACAAAACAAATATAAAAGCGTTAAATGTTTAAGTGATAATTCACACCATCAGAGTGATTGCAGCTTCAATAGCAGCTCCTGCAGCTGATCCGCCGATCTGTCTCATCGACTCCTTTGTGGCCTCGCCGACTTCTCCAAACAGCGCCGGTGGTTCGTCCTTGCTGCTTTCTCGTTCAGCCAGCTCTTCCTCTGTGAGTGGGCGCTGAATGCGCTCCAAGTTCTGCTGGTGGACGAGGCGGGCGTGGTGAGGTAGGGTGGAGCTGAGGAGATGGAGGAGGGTATGGATGTGGAGGGTGAGTGGCACAACCAGCTGGCGTGGGGGAAGAGGGAAGACGATTTCATCAACATCAGCCAGGGAATGCACTTGGGGTGGATGGGCAACAAGTGGCATAGGGCCAGTGCTGGTCATTGTGTATGTCACACCTGATGATGTTGATGAGGATGAAGAGGATGAGGAAGATGAGGAGGAAGAAGAAGAGGAGGAAGAGTCAGGAGCAGTTGAAGGTGCAACAGAAGGAGCAGTGGATGGGGCGGTTGATGCAGCATCAGATGCAGATGAGGAAGATGATGCAGAAGAGGAAGAGGATGATGATGAAGCAGAAGCAGAGGAGGAGGAAGAAGATGAGGAAGATGATGAGTTGGCTGCACTTGGATCCTTCTGCAATCTTGAGGGTGGAATGAATTCGTAGAACTGGATCGATGTCTCATCAAATGTGATAAATGTGAATTGTGTTCTGTCAGTCACAAAATGCACAGGAACTAAACAGTTCAATGGAAGAAATAACAAATAAAACATCAGAATATTTGCATTATATGAGCAAGCAACAAAAACATAAAATTAAATCAAATAAAAAGAGCTGAATAACAATATTTCATTACAATCCAACAGACCTTGTGTCCCATCTGGTCCAGTTCTCTTCCCTAACACCATGTCTTCTATCTTCACACGAATCGCCTCACAGGCACACTCAAAGGATCCTGACGCAAGCGCTGTCTCTGTCATGTCCAGCACAAAGCCGATGTTCAAGCAGCGTGTCTGCCCTTTCGTGTACTGCGGCGGAGCTTTTATTTCGATCGAGCCGTGTGTCAGCTCAAAGTGCCGGGCGTGGTCTTGGATGAGCCCACTCTCTGGATCGAGGGGCTGGCGATATGCTGGTGGAACTGAACGAAGAGGAAAGAGGAGAATTATGTATATCATTCAAAGGCGCATATGCAATACGAAAATGTGGAATGAAATTTAAAAATAATAAAAGAAAATGAACAATTATATTTGATACCTTCGTTACTATTTCCACAAAGGTTGCACTTCCATCTGGCTCCATTATCGAAAAATGTCACAAAGGGATTAATGTATCCAAAACATGATGAGCAACGAATTGGCGCAATGGGCGAAAAATCGATGAAGGGAACAGGTGGCTGAATCCAAAAAAACGATTTTATTTTATTTTATTTTTAAATATAAAATAATAATTCTAAATTGAAAAAAAAACTTGCTTCAACAAGCAGCAAACATGATTAGCTGGAACAGGTGCTAATGGCTGAACAATAGCTCCAAACGGAAGAGACCATTTGTCTAAAATTGATTGCTTACTTGGATAGGCAAATACAGTTGGACAAATATAGTCCTCATGAGAATTTGCATATGGAAACATTTTGATAATTTCTGCTCCATCAATGTCTAAAATTTGAAAGATATAACAATGAAAATTACAGAAATGAAACAGTCAAATACAAAATTATACCATTGATTGGAGCTGCTGGAACGTATGATGGAATTGGTGTTGGAACAGGTGTTGAGTAGGTACTTTGTGGATACGGTGTCATTTGAGGTGGAATACCAGGAGTTTGCCCTCCTGGCATTGGAAGGTATGGTGCAGGTGTGCTTTGCCCCATTAATGGTGGAAGCTGTGCATTTAAAAACATTTATTTAAAAAAAAACTAGTGTATCTACAAAAAAACAAAATTCAAACAGGTTGTTGCGGTGGCATAGGGGTATATGGTGAAGGAGTGGGCTGCATGGTTGGATAAGGAATTGGTCCAGGGGTCATGTATCCTGGCATGGGAGGGTAAGGAGATATTCCTGGTATCTTGTAAATTAAAAAGGGCATTCAAAAAGTTATAATTAAGAAAATTATTTAAAAATGTGAAATATTACTGGTTGTTGTTGAGGATATTGAGGAAATCCAGGGGTTGGAGGATATGGAGTTAATTGAGGCATTGGATACATTTGTGGAGGTCCTCCTTGAAGAGGTGGATATCCTCCAGGCATAGGCTGTCCCTGCATTCCCGGTGGACCTATTCCAGGGGTACCGTTCATGCCACGATCAAGCGTAAATCGATTTTGCATCTTGGACTTTTCTGATTTGATCAAATTTGATCTTAACCTTACACAAATTGTCTTTAAATTAAAAATTTGCATTGATTGATAAAGATTTTCCATCAACAACAAAAACCTGTTTTCATTATTCACAGAAAATAAATGATAACGAAGATTCCATAACATTTTTTTATTGAATAACAATTTAAATGTCCAAAGATTTGCATTTGGAAAACATACTTAATCCCACTTGGATTCCATATTTACGTGATACAATTGAATCACAACCAGATGCGGAATCTTATTTAACAAAAAAGAGACGGACAATGTTTCCCGATTTGGAAAATACATTTCAAGCGTTAAATCTTACGACACCAGAGAAGTGCAAAGTTGTTATATTTGGACAAGATCCTTATCCACGCAAGGAATCTGCTATTGGAATTTCATTTTGCGATGGACTTATTCACAGCTGGACAAGTCCAACATGCCCATCAATGAGAAATATTTTTAAAAATCTTCTAATTTGCGAAAAAAAATTGACGCCAACTTCAAAAGTTGAAGAATTAAGAGCACAAATGAAAAAATTGAAAATGGTTTCTCCATATGAATGGTTTTTCCGAACTGGAAGACAAGGAGTGCTTTGGCTCAATACCTCTCTGACTTATACTTCAACAGTTTGAAAATATTTTAGTTTCTGCTTACATTTATCAAATGTAATTTTGTTTAAAATTTGCAATTTTTGATTTGTAATCAATTATTTTGACGTCCACAGCAAGAGCTTCAAACACACACAGCATTTTGGAAGCCGATTGTCAAGAGAATAATCGAAACACTTTTTGAAGCAAAAGCTAAAGTTAATTCCACAGATACTGAATTAAAGCACATCACGTTCGTTTTATGGGGTGGACACGCTCAAAAATTAGAAAAAATTATTAATCAGATTTCAAGTAAAACCGGAATGAATCCACACTGCTCCATTGTCAAAGCACCTCATCCCGCTGTTGAAGCTTTCCATACTGTGCTTTCATTCACAAATATTGACTCAGAAATGAAAAAAGCTGGACAGTCATGTGTTCAATGGATTATATCAACAAGTGACACAATAGGAAAGGAAGATGCAGGAGATAAGCCTCAATGCGAAGACGGCCAATGTGTTGCATCGTCTTCATCATGCCCATCTTCTTGCAAAGCATCTGACTCAAAGAAAAAGCTTGATGCCATTCAAGTGCTACCAGAAAAGCGTACAAGAGCAGCGGCTGATGAATGTGTGGCAACAACTGAAGAAATGAAAGTTCCTGTTTCTGCAGAAGAAGGAAAAGACGAAGATGCGGAAGAAGAAGACGTTGAAGATGCAAAAGGAAAGAAAAGAAAAGCGTCTGAAAAACGTTCTTAGAATCATTCAAAAAAATCAACCGTTGGGCTTGATTAAACTACAATCTGAGTTCATTTTGTATTTTTTGTTTCTTAGTTATTCTGTATATGAGCTTTTGTTAAATAATGTTTGTGTTTTTGCTCTAATATAAAAAAAGTGCTTTTATTACATAATAAAAATTCTTTTTTCAGTCTTTTGTTAGTGCTGAAAACAAAAATTATTAAGCAAAACATCAGAGATGAAAAATGCTTTTTTACGAAGCTTGTAAGCAAATGCTCAGACTTCTTTTTTATGACATATTAGTCGCTACAGAATAGATTTGGGATTATTTGAACAATGATCCGAAATTATAAGATGAATAAATAAAGAAATAATAAAAATGCAATCTCTGAAAGCGTCTCGTTTCAGCTACAAAGCAAAAATCCAAATAAAGCATCACTGGAAGTGAGCAAGAATAATATTCAGCCGACTCATATTCTCAACAACACGAGCCAGACTTAAATGTTCGACATCTGATAGACAAATATCACTCATAAAAAGAAATACCAACTAGAAATGTAAACATCAGACGACAAAGTGTATCAAAGAAAAAAATAAAGTTTTTTATATTGAAAAGATAACAATTGAGAAACTAACAGTACATATATAATTAACAATGAAAAAGAAAGAAAGGAATATAAATGTCTCATAATGGATCTAACATTTAATCACAAGCTCCAAAAATTACAAAAAAGACAGACTTTCACAATAAAATTGAAATGCTTAAAAAAAGAATGGAGTTGGCTCTTTTCGGAGCAACTCTGCAAAACATTACATAAACGAGAAAATACACATTTCATATGACTGCACAAAATAAGATGCAATGAAGACAATCATCTAAAAAGTGCTATAAAAACTATCACAAAAAGCATTAAGACTTTGACGAAATAAAAATCAAAAGCAACTTCATAATAAATAATCTGTTACAATTGTGAGAAAAACTCAAAATATGAAATTAAAAAAAAGTGTTTCAAATATCAAAATAATAAATATTTTATAAACAAAATTACAAATTCACAACTTTCAATTCTTTTACTGAGGTCCCTTCTATTTCATTTGGGCATGCAACTTATTTTGCAACAATAAATTGAATTCCTCAAAATAACATTGACTGCTAATTAACAAATATCATTGCACACATTAACACGAAGATTTTTTTTAGATTCTTTTTTGATTTTTTTGAATTCAATGATTTTGTGGTTCATTTCTTCAACTCATAAACGTTCTCTTCCTCTTTCTCTGTTTTTTCCAATTTGTTCTCCATTCCTTCCTTTGAATGAGCTTTCCATCTTCTCCATCTTCTCCATCTTCTCCTTTCTCGCTCTTTCTTCCATTTCTGCTCTGAGCTCTTCCCGAAAGCGCTCTCGAATGAAAGTCGCCATTTTCCTCTTTTCTTTTTCTGGTGACTGTTTTTCTGTTTCAGCCAGCCCTCTTTCCAGCTTCTGTTGAACAAGCTCATTTTCCTCCTCTTTCCCTGTCTTTTCTGTTTTCTGTATTCCTCTTTGTTTGTTTCTGCCTTTCTTTTCACTTTTTCTTTCGATGGCATCAAACTGCAATGAAAGTGTGTTTTTGAGTGCTTTGTATTCTTCCTCGCGAAATGGCATCGAACGTCGCAGTGATCCTGCTTTTCTGTCGAACGCATTTTGGTTTTCGGGACTAGAAGAACGAGAAATATGAGAAGGCAGAGAAGAGTAGGCAGAAGGAGACGTGTGATATGATGAAAGAGAAGGCGATGGCATCTTTGGAGAAAACCTTGTTGATGTTGCGTTTGTGCTAATCGAAGGCAAAACATCTGAATGTGAATGGGAATGCGTCTCTGTTGCAGTTCTTGAATCCTCTTTGAATGAAGACGAATCGAAGGACTTTGACAAATAAGGCGATGGGTCAGATTGCTGCAGATGATCAGATGGCATTTTAACAGAAGCTTTGGACTTGGTATCAAACAAATAAGTATTTGAAGACAGATTAGCTGTGTCCACATGAAGAAGTGGAGGATTGAACGAAGAAAAACTTCGCTTCTTCTTCTTCATTTCTGGCGATAATCGATTTGGATGCATCGGAAATGGAGTGTGTTGAGACAGCATCTGATTCGTATGGAGTTGATTGCTGTTAGAAATGTGTGATTTTATTGACTTGTGGCTGTGTGACAGATCAGCAGATGAGCTGTCTGGAAGAGAAAGTGACATAAACAATGCTCTCTGTGGCTGCCTTCTCTTTGAGAATACAAATGTCGGCTCTTCTGAACTCTTCGGCTCTTTCGTGTTGAACGTTTGATCTTCAGAAGTCCCATCAAGACTGTTCATGGTAAGCTCATTATCAACTTCATCAATTCCTTCGCTTTCAAATGGAATTGAAGTCATTTTATGCTGTCTCTGTTCATCTGGCAACTTCCGCTTCTTCGACTTTTTCTTCAGCACAAACCCAGATGCAGCCGATGCGCTTGCTGGATAAGACGATGCAACCGAGACACTTCGAAGCATTTTGTTGTCTGCTGGCTGCAAATGGAAGACAGGCGAAGTGCTGCGAGAATGCGGTGAATGCGACGAATGCTGTGAATGCATTGAATGGCGGGTGAAGGCAGACAAATACTGAGAAGTCCCCGCCGATGCAGAGGAGCCTGTTTGCATCAGCACATCTCCTCCTTTTGCGAGCGAAACCGGCGGAAAGAACGCGGATGACGAGGCAGTGGGCAGAAGATGCTGCAAATGGGGCAATTGAGACAGATGAGGCAGATGGGGTTGATGAGGAAGATGAGGCTGATGTGTGCTGCTGATGCTAAACAGAGGAAGATTGACAGAAGAGGAAGAAGAAGTTGCTGTTGAAAGACAACGCGGAAAGCGTCCTTTTGTGTTTGGGCGAAGGAAAAAGGGGGTGTCTTTGGGATGAGCGAAGTTGTGTGTGTTTTTGGAAGAAGGCGGAAGAATGAGAGAGGAATGGAGGGCAAACATGTTGGCAGCAGAGGAAGAGGGAAAAGACGAAAGATGGCCAAAAGAAGACAAAGTAGAAGAAGCAGCAGCAGATGAATAATAAGAAGAAGAATATGAAGAGGAAGAATACGAAGAGGAAGAAAATACTCCATCATTCGATAAATCGCGTGCGTTGCTGTCATCGTGCGTGCAGTCAGCAGCAGCCAACACGCAGCTTTTGGCAGAAGGAGCGATGAGACGAGAAGACGAGGCGACAGACGACGGCCGGCGGCGGAGTGGCGGAAGAGCTCTTTTTGCGACTTTTGCAGAATGCTCTGCGAAGCCATTGGGAACAGAAGAGTTTCTGGGGGACTTTTGCAGAGGAATGGCAGGCGATGAAGAAGAAGGCAGGCCGACTGGCACAGGCGAAGTGGAAAGTTGAGGGCTTTGTGGAGAGGGAGAAGGAGAAGGGGAGAGTGACGTGAAAGTTGTGTGAATGTCTGATGGAAGAGGAGGAGAAGTCGAAAGCGGAGGAAGAAAACAAGACTTGTGCTCGGGCGAAGACAGAACATCTCTGTTTGTGCTGTCATTTGAGGCAGATGCAACCAAAGAGGCTGGCAGAATTGCTGGAGATTCATTTTTTGAGTGGTTGGCAGATGAATAATCCAGCAAAGAACGCAGCTGTGTCTTCTGAGCTTTCGATGAAGAAACATCAAACAATGAAGACGGAACAGAATTGACTGTGGTTGATGAACTGGAAGATGCAGAAGATGCAGAAGAAGAAGGAGAACTAGAAACAATAGCAGAAGTTGCATTTGAGACATCAGAAGATGTTTGAGAAGGAAGAGAAGTGGCAAAGGAAGAAGTTGATTTGGCAGAAGAAGCTGATGGCTGAGTCTCTGTTACAATTGTTGACTGTTCTGACTGAGCAGAATAAAAAGAAGGAAGAAGAAGATGACGATGAACTGTGAATTGTGTGTCTGTAGAATTAAGAGAAGGAGCAGAAGGCGCTACAGAATTCCCATTTGAAGCAGACTGCAGCTGATCCGATGAAGAATCAGGATCATTTTCATTGATTGAGTACATGCCGATTGAGCCATTCTGTTCGTCAAGCCTTCTCCGCCCGAAGTCAAGGAGTGATTTTGCCGGCTGGAAAGCAGAGAACTGAGAAGGCAGCGACAAGTTGCTCAGCGACAGGGATGCCTGTGCGAGTGCTGATGAAGGAGAGAGGCTGTTTGCTGGTCTGTCAGCGACTGAAGGAGTGATGGGCATTGCACACACAAAGGAGTCGCAGTACTTTGGACTGGCAAACGGAGACAGGCCTCTTGAAGCACAGATGCTGCTGGAGTCAGGCGTCGATGAAGAAGATGAAGCAGATGAAGCAGATGCATTAGAGATGTGGGAATAATTACTCAAAGGAGAAGGCGAAGGAGATGGGGAAGGAGAAGGGGATGGAGATGGGAAGGGTGAAGGAGAACGAGAAGATGATGAAGAAGAAATGACATGCCCGTTGGCTGGACACAACAAACCAGATGCAGGTGAATAAGCATTTAGAGGAGATTGGCTTTGAGGTGTTATCTGATTGGATGCTTCTTCAGGCATCTCTGTGTGAAGTGCGAGTGACAAAGAATTCTGATACTCTTCCTGCTGATCTTGTGACACCATCTGCGAAAGCAGCGACCGAATACCGTTTTTGTATTTGGTTGAAGTCTGATTGTTGTTCAATGGAAACGTATTCATATCGATTTTATGTTGGCCCATTGATGAAATAGTTGTAATGTTCGCACTTGTCACATTTGGGAGTTGATCCACTGTCTGAAATTGACCTATTTTTTCGTTAGTGTTCATGTCCAAATTGACTTTTATTCGATCTTTTGACTTGCATCGCATCTTTTGCAATCCAGCAATCACAACTTTTCGTTTGTTCTCCTCCATTAGTTTCTCTTTTTCCTTCGCTCTTCTGTCGTTCATCTCTTTGTTTGAGATCATCGGAAGCATTGCATGATATTGAGGTACCACAAAAGGATTTTGTTGTAAAGACAACTTATTACGGGCTCCAATAGCCGTGACACGCCCAAAAGAAACAGAAGGAAAAAGAGTTTCCTGCGTCAAGGTATTCCGCAGACGCATTTGTAAAATTAAAGGATCCGTTTGAGTACCAAAAAATAATTCATTTCCTCTTTTTTCCACTTTCTCATTTAAGCATTCAAACGACTCTTTTTCCATTTTTTTAAGTCTTTCTTTTATTTCTTTTTCTATTTTTTCATTTTCTTCAATTTCTTTTTGTTGAGATAATCTAATGCTTTCGCTTCTTTTTAAATTCACTCCAAGGACTTGTTGCATAAAAGCAGATGGAACCATTGTATCAAAGGAGCGTCCAAAAAATTTAGTTTCTGTTCCAGCTCCTTCATTTCCTTGCTTCATATCAGATAAAAACACTGGACGCTTTGATGATTCTATGATAGATTCTTGCGATGATGGAAGAATATTATTTCGAAACTCAGATGAAGTTTGTTCACTCGGTGCTGCAAGTGAATTTTGACAGATATTCTTTTTTTTTTTCAATAAATAACAAATGAATGACAGTTCAAAAAACAAAAATAAAAACATTCATAAACAAATTTACACATAAAAAACAAACAGAAAAAAATTAAAACTTTAATAAAAAACACTTTACAAACAGAGTTTCCAAAAGCAGAAATCATTTGACTTTCACGCCGCTTCATTCGTGATAGCATTATTGGTTTTTTTATGGTTGAAACCCCAACCGAAGATGTCTCTAGAGGCACTTCAGACATCAATATCAGCAAATAATTTCTATTGCAAAGACAATTTACATGTTAATGGGTATGTTTTTTTCTTGAAGAAATATCAAAAGAAACTTCTTTTATTTCTTCAAAAATTGTCATTATCAACAAAAAAAAATTTATCTTGTTGATAATATATTTATTCACAAAAAACATTAAGAAAATAAAATGAATATCAATTCATATCACATTTTTATGAAAAAAATAAAAAAAACTTAATCTTTTGGTAAGAGGGTACATAGCGACCGGTGTAAAATTTATCTAAAAGAAGAATTATTGACCTTGAAAAACCCATTTTCAAATGTTAAAATTCGCAGATAGGAGAAATATTCGATTAAAAACTTAAAATTTTTAGTATTTACAAAGCAGGAGTTATTTAAAATAAGTGATCAAACCCCTAAGATATATTAGAGAGATTGTTTTTATTAGGTTTTTATTGGAAATAAAGATTTTCCTATTGTCAATGTGTTTATTATAGTTATGTTAACATTAACTTTTAATTTAATCAACAGATTAGGGTTTTTTTATTTAAGGTGGGGAAGTTAGCAAAATTAAAATTACTGTTGGATTTAAAAAAATAGGTTTTCTCAGCTTTGAATCACTGTTATACGAAAATCACTTTCGAAATATCATAATTGCATTAATTGAAAATTGCACAAATAAATAAAAACAAGTCAATCGATTTTTTTTACCGGTCGTTATCTGCCCACTTACCAATCTTTTTCACAGATTTCAGTATATTGAAGTTGACAATGAAAATGAAAAAGGACTCTTTTAATTGTGAAATATAATTTTTTTTCGAAATGAATTCATTTGAACTTTTTTGTGCTATAGCGAGTTATTTTATTTATTCGTTCGGCGTTCAAAACGACACTTCAATGGCTCACTGCGAAATAACTGGAGATTGCACTGTGAGCCAATCGCCAAATGCTCAGAAGCAAAACTCGATTAATTGCAAGCCTCTTAAGAATTATATGAATGATGCCTTATATGATTCAATTTTTGAGGGAAAAAATTATTTGCGCATGCACTACGGTTGCACAATTTCTTCGACATTCAATTTAAATAATGCATCGTCATTGTATGTTTTTGTTGAGCTTCGTCAGCTCGAATACAGTGCTCTATTTATCTGCTCATCTTCATCGTCGCTATTTATTAAAAACTGTGCACTTTGTTTGTCTGGTTCATCGGAAATTAGCCCAATAACAGCTGACGATGGAGAAATTATGCTTCATAATACAAGTTTGTCTATCTATACTCCAACCGCGGTTCCTCAAATTGCAAGAGGAAATTCGGTTTACCCTAATGGATTCTGGTCATTGGAAATTGCGGGATGCCATTTTTCAGACATGGTTGTGATGCCATGTTTCGTTCAAAGCGAGACTTGTTCCTGTATTTCTGTAACAGATTCGAAATTCCAAAATTTGTCAAATCCCATTTGTCATGACATACTTCATTGTTCTTTAAAATCGAGTGCTTTTTGTCATACAGCGACTATACGCAGCTGTTCGTTCTCCAGAGTTTGCGATGTGTATTATGGAGGGATTCTTCAATCAATAAATCAGCCGTTTGCTGCATTGTCTTCATTCAACAGTACTTTCGTATCTTGCCATCGCTTGTCCAATGAGCAATATTCTGGAACTGAAGAAAATCCAATATCCCCAAGGAGGAAAGTTTTGGGTAAAGGAGAGCATTCATTTGTTTGGTGTGAATGGAAAAATGCATCACCAGATGAATTTGGAGGTGCTATCTTCATATCATACGGTGGATCATCGATGAATATTTCTCATTGTTTATTTGAAAACATAAATATAATAAAGGTCGGAAAAAACAACCACGGTGGGGCTTTATATCTTGCAAATTTGGAAAATGCACTTGTAGATTCATCAAATTTTAGTATATGCAGCGCGAGCCAAGGGGGAGCCATATGCAGCGTTGATCATATGAAAAATGAACAATACAAAGATCTTATTTTTTATAATTGCTCAATTTCACATTCTTATGGAATGGTGTGTTACTTACGTCCGAAATCTCTTCAATCATCGGGAACCTTCATTTTTTCAAACTCTCGTTTTGTGAAAAATTGGGCTGGAAATTCTTCTGGTTGCATATATTTTAATTATGCTTTGCCAAGTGTAAACCTTTCAGCACTTTTGATCACAGAAAATATGTTTATCTTGAACACAGTGAATGGAATATTTACAAATTCAACAATTTTAGGAGGAGCAGGAATAAACTTCAGTGGACTTTCGGAACAAGCTGTTCAGACCCAATTGATAAGATATTGTTTTTTCCATCAAAATGAAGCGAAGAACGGAATGGGAAATGATGTGAAAATAAATGGAGGTGGAGTTAATTCTAATCCTTTTTTTGAATCATATTCAACGACAACAGAGAAGCGAGTTTGGTACAACGGCACAGCGGATAGCGAAGTATACAACGGATGGCTTCCTGTAAAGGTGATGCTTCTGACTCGATATGTCCATGAGAGTGGAAACGATTTGGATGAGCTTTGTGGATTGAACGACTCTATTCCATGCAAAACGATTGAACACGCATTTGGAAAGGTGAGGGACGATGTCGAGTGTAAAGTTATGCTGCTTGAATCAGCCTTTGCTCCTTCTTCTGTGCTATCCATCAACAGCAATAAAGTCAAAGTGATTGGAAATGGAACAGACAAATCAGTCATCAGAACAAGCATTCTGTCAAGTCCTGCTACGCTGTTCTCCATCAATACAGGTGCTTTGAGTGTCTTCTCATTGACGATTGACCACAACACCGAAACAGAAACAGTTGGGATATTATCTATTTCTGGTTCATCTGGGAAAGCTCACCTGAAGCATCTTCTCATCACTTCGGTGAGAGCTCAGCCCACTTCTTTCAATAATCCATTGTTTGACATTGCTTTCGGAAGCATTTCAATTGATTCCTGTATTGTATCTTCTTTGAAAATAAATACTCAATTCATCAAAGCTCCAATTTCATCTTTTTCCGAGATATCAAATACACGCTTCACAGAGGTCATTCGAAGCTCTGGAAATGGAGGAGTGATTGAATGCAACCCTGCAAATGAGGAATCATTGAAGTTGAACAACATCTCTTTTGATAGGTGCAAGTGCGAGAATGGAAATGGAGGATGCCTTTCCATTATAATGCAACCTGGCTCAAAAATGAGACTTGGAGAAATTGATTCGCTGACTTTTACCGACTGTGGTGCACAGGGAACAAGCAACAACGGATACGGGGGTGCAATTTACCTAAAATTGGAAAGCTCTGCATGTGATTTTGTCTTTGACAAGATGACATTCGCCAACTGCAGTGCTTCGCAATTCGGCAACAACATTTTTATTGAGGCAGCGAATTTCAGCCAAGTGATCAATGCAGAGCGGCTGAAGTTCAGCCCTCAACTGAATGTACTCACTGATCTGTGTGGATACGAAAATAACAATCATTCGTTTGCGATTCCTCTTGTACTTTATCTCCGAAGCAAACCGAGCGAGTTTTATGTTGGAAATACAAATAAAAGAGATTGGTATATGTGTGGATTTGCTGACGAGCAATGCTCAACTGTCGATTATGTTCTCTTGCAACACAAAACATCAAGTGGTGTATCAATTGCTGTTGATGGAAGTTCCACTCTTTCACGAGAGATATCTCTGTCTGAAGGCACTACAAGTGTTCGAGGGATTAGAGCTCAGACACAGTTCATCGTAAACGATAATTCGACAAAAAATCAAGATGGGATGATTGTTAGCAGAGCAACAACTTCTTTTTCGAGCATCAAGTTTTATCTGCCGAGTTCGCTATCTGGAAGGGAAGCTCTATTTCTGGTACAGTCAGGATCTTTCTTGTCTGAGCAGTGTGCACTGATGCTTATGTCAGGCACAACGTTGTCTTGCAGCTTTATAATTTGCATGGGTGGAACAAGTACAGTGAAATCGCTTATGATGAAAGGGTTCAGCCTTTTAGAAGCACCGCTGATGATTTCACACACGAACGGGCAGCTAAACATTGATCTTTGCAACATTTCGAATACAACTGCCGCATCAAACGAAGGAATAATTGAATGCACAAACGGAGGTTCACTGACTCTTCAGAATTCGACAATGGAAGGAATTGTATGTGACAACAAGGCAGCTATAACGATTGAAAATGGAAAAACAGTGAAAATGGAAAAAATCAACATGAAATCCATTGAACTCGCAAACGGAAATGGAAGCGCAGTGAATATTGTGATGAATACAGGAAATGTTGTTGAGATTAGTGAGGCAACATTTTACAATTGTTTGGCTTGCTCTGGTTGTGGAGGAGGGATATATGCTTCGTTTGCTGGAAGCGGAAAGCTGAGCATCGGAAAAGATGGAACGCTCACATCGTTTTCAAAGTGTGGAGCAAGTGATACAAGAACTCAATGCGGATACGGGGGAGGGTTGTTTGTGAAGGCTGCTGGTCAGTTCAATGATTATTATATATCTTCAATCAATTTTACGAGCGGCGTTGAAAAAAATTATGCAGCGAAAGGAGGAAACAACATGTTTTTTGATGATACAAATTTGGCAGATTTGATGAATTCTGGAAAAGTGAATTCTTTCATCTCAACAAATGCAGCAGAATACGATGATGCAATGGGATTCGAAAATGGCAATGAAGATTATGCAATTCCTCTAGCTCTTTATTTAATTGATCCATTCCCTCTACCAGCAGTGGTTGGAGGAAACAACAAGAGAGACTTCAGTGGATGTGGTCATTCCGGCTATCCCTGCTCCACAATTGCATTCGTAGCAAATCTTCGCTTTTCTTCATTGAATAAAGATATCATTCTCGATCCTTCATTTGTTTGGAGCGAAGAGATAGGAATGAGTGTTTGCCAATAGAAAGTCAAATGTGCCCAAAAAAATACTAGAATTGCTGTTTCTCCGCCACCCCTTACAGATTCATCTTCTTTAATAACAGTCACTCAGCCAGCGACAATAACAAATATCACTTTTGTTTTGCCATTATCGCTCAACTCCAGAACATCATTCATTCAGTGCAACGGAAATAGCCTAACATTAAACAGTTGCGGACTTTCTATAACTAATTCAGAAGAAAGCAACGAAATCAATTTCAGCTTTACAAAAATTAGTGGTGGAACATTTGTTGCAAATGGTTTTGTTGTTGTTGCAGAAACAAACCAAATTACGTTTTTAATAAGTCCGTTTTTATTAGAGGGGGGAAGCTCATTCACGTTGCAGAGCTGCGAATTCAACGGAATAACCGTAAAAAATGGAAATGGGGGACTGTTCAGTGCATATGGGAATAGAGGAAGCTGTGAGATTGTGATTGACGGATGCCAGATAAGTTCATCATGTAAAGACGGAAACGAGCTGAAAGGAGGAGCTTTGTTTATCCAGAAACATGGGAATATGAACATTGCTGTGAAGAACACCAGATTCAGCAGCTGTAATGCGCCAAGCAGCGAAGAATTAAACAGAGGAAGAGGATTAGGAGGAGGGATATATCTGCATATTTCAGATAATAATGGAGTTTATTCGCTTAAAAACCTGACGTTCTTTGAATGCAATGCATGGAAAGGAAACAGCATATTTGTGGATGCCAACAACTTGGCTGAAGCAGTTCGAGCAGATAACTTCCAAATATCTTGGAGGGAGATGGACAAAACAGATTTGATGGGATATGAACGAGTCTCCTGTAATAGAGACTATGCGATTCCTTTGGCTGCATTTCTAACTTCATTTTCAGGAAGCGGATATGTTGGGGGTGAGGAAGATGGAGGATACGATCACTCAGGATGCGGATTTCAATTTGCACCTTGCCATTCAATTGGCAGACTTGTTGAATTGAGATTTGAATCAGTGCAAGAGCATGGTGTTGTTGTGGTTCTTCCATCGTTTCAGCTGGACAGCTTCACAAGGCTTGCCTCGTGTTCTGTTTCAATTTTGGCAACAACAAAAGGCACATCAATTTTTGTCTGCAGCAACGGAAGCGTGGAAGGGGATGGATTGATTGAGACAGCAGCAGATGTTTCGATTTCGAATATCACTTTTTCAATGCCTTCGAGCTTCGTTGAAACACCTCGATTATGTCTGATTCTGTGCCAGCGATTATCTTTGAGTATTGCTAATTGCTCAGCGACAAGGCAAATAGAAAGCGAGGCAATCGAATTCAGCATTTTTTGTGCAACAGGAGGCGAAGTACATTTAACTGAATTTGAGCTGAAAAGAATTGATTTTGGAGAAGTTACAGCAGTCGAGCTGAGCGGACAAGGAACATCTTTATTTGTAGTAGGATGCACTTTTGAAGCGGTTGAGAGTCTGTCACATGATGGACTGATTCACTTGACTGGTGAATCTTCAGCCGATATCAAGAAGCTAACAGTCAATGGCTCAGCACTGGAAAGTGGCAGTGTTATTTCTTTTGGGGAAGGAAATGGAATGAAAATTGCATCAAGCGAATTGTCGAACGTGACTCGAAACAACGGGAATGGCTCAGTCTTTTCGGGAGTTGTTGGGCAAGGAAAGCGAGTGGAGATCAGCAACTGTGCGTTTTCAAAAGATATGTGCCAAGGAGAGGTTCCGTTTGGCGGGATGGGGGCATTGAATGTGTCGGATGGAGGAGAGCTGATTTTCACTCAGAACAGAGTGGAGAGCTGCACAGCACTGGGAGCACAGGGATATGGAGGAGGGCTGCACCTGAAATTCGATGCAAATGCACAGTATTCTATGAAGTCAAACACTTTCACAGGAAATCTTGCTTCAAAGGGAAACGACTTATTACTGCTTTGCGGGAATCCAGAAGCGCTGATCAAAGAAGATCTGTGGTTTGGGACAATCGACGAGCTGAACACGCCTGAGCCAAATTTCTGGGTTATGGACTCGGTCGAAAGCACAGAAATTGATTACTCGATCAAGAAATATCTGTTTTCTGGAACAGGAGATATCATCTTTGTTGAGGCAGGAAAAAGCACTTTGCCGAACTGTGGAAGCGATGCGAATCCATGCGATCGATTGGAAGTTGGTGTTGGCAACCTGAAAGAGAACCAAACGACTGTCCAGATCAATAACCACAACTGGGTTTCTGGAGAGATGAGAAGAGTTGGTAAATCACTCACAATCCGCGGAGTTGCTTCTAAATCAGAACTGAGAATAGAAAGCAAGGGTTTCTTCAATGTGGTTGATGGCCTCACACCGACAGTGCTTCTACTCAACAGACTGATTTTCAAACTTCCTTCATCTCCGGCAGAAGGCAATGTTGGACTCATTCAAATGAATGGAGGACGAGTTACAATATTGAATTGTGAGTTTGGAGGGAGCGATGGCTCTGTAGAAGCTGGAAAGCTTTGGATCGTTGTTGGAGAAGGAGGAGAGGCGCATCTTGAGAGTGTATCATTTTCTTATCAGACTTTTCTATTGAGCTTCGGAATTGCTCGTTTGGAGAGAGGGAAAATGTCCATCAACAATCTGAATGCGTCTCACATAACATCTGAAGGAGATGGATTGATCAAGAAAATTGAAGGTGAAAGCTTTGAAGCTAAGGCAGCAAATATCACCGATTGCTCCGCTTCTAATGGAGGGATATTTATTCTGAAGAATGTGGAGCAGGCATCAATTTCTGGAGGATGCGAGTTTTTGAGATGCAAATCGAACAACAGCGATGGAGGTGTTGCCAAATGTGAGCTTGCCTTCGAGAACAGATTTGATATGGAAAACGTTGTAATCAGTGAATGTGAAGCCAATGAGACATGCGGAAGAGGAGGAGGCATTTTTCTTTATTTGAGTGACGATTCCTCAAACAACTTCAAATTGGGAGAGATGGAGTTCATGGAAAATAATGCTTGGTGCGGGAGGGATTTGTTTGTCAGCTGTTCTGATCTGAACCAAACAGTGAGCAAGAGTCGCTTCATTTTTGATTTATTTGATGAAAATGAGGTGTCTGCAGTGGATATGAAAGGCATTGACAAAAGATTTGATGGCGAAGCAATTGATCTACTTCTATTTCTGGTGAAATACGAATCGGATGAGGTGTTTATCGATAAAAATGGCTTTGATATGATTGGGTGTGGCAGTTTGAACTTTCCCTGCTCGTCTTTTTGGAGAGGTGTGAAAAACGCTAATTTGAATTCTTCAAATAGAATTATATGGATTTGCTCAAACGCAATCATTCAAGACGAATTTGATTTATCAAATTTCGAAGTCAAGTCCTCTGTCCCTGAAGAGCACGCAAAGTTTGATTTTGCTTCTGAAATACTTGGTTCCGGCTCTTTTTCTGCAATCATCACAAATTCGAAGAATCTTCAATTTTTCCTTGTTGATTTCGTGTTGCCGTTGGGATTCAGCACCAATCGTAAAGTTCTGATATCTTCTTCTCCTGAAAATGGGATGCTTCATTTGATTGATTGTGCATTTTCAGCGAGGCAACAAGGCACGCTTTCATATTCTCTGATTTCTGTGAATGGAGGAACATTTTCGCTGATTCGTTGTACAATTGAAGATGTGAAGTTTGATTTCACGCCGATTTCTGCTTCTTCTTCTTCGGCTGTAATTGAAGCATGCAATATTTCTGGGGTCAAAACAGAGAATGGGGCAGAAGGTGGAGCTCTTCGAATCTCGTTGAAAGCAGAGCAGCAATTAATAATCAACAAAACAACAGGAAAGAACTGTGAATGCTCATCGACAATTGGAAAAGGAGGTTTTCTTTTTGTTGACAGCACAGATTCAGAAAGCTCCACTCCTTTTGTTTTTGATGCAATCACTTTGGAAGCCAACAAGGCGAGAATTGGGGAGCATATTTACATTTTGTCGAATGATTTGAATGCAACAGTAAAATCATCTTCATTTATGTTTGATTATTCTTCAATGGAAAATGCAACAAATTTGTTCGTGGGGAGTGACGATACATTCAACAATGCCAACCTATTCAGATTTCTTGAGGGTTATTCGAATTCCCAAATATATGTCTCTTCACTTGGCTTTGATGTGAAGAGATGTGGAAGTGCAGACGATCCATGCTTTTCTTTCTGGAAAGGGATGCAGCAGATTGATGGAAGCGAGACAAAAAAGGAGATAATAATTCACTACAAGACAGTTTTGAAGGACAGCTTTGTTCTTTCGAACTTCAAGATATGCTCTGGAACATCAACTGAAGCGGAAGCCAGCCATTCGACGTTGGCTGTGAACCAAGAGGAGCCAGCAGAAGGCAAAGGATTGATAAGAAATAGCAAGACGCTGACATTTTCGTGGATAATTCTTTCGCAGGAGTTTATTTGTGAAAATGGAGAGAAAGTCATTGTGAAAAATGAAGAAGGCACTTTGTCTTTTGAAGAATGTTGGTTTTCTTCAACAAGCACGGATAATACGGCTCAAAACTGTGTGTTTGTGGAGATGGCCAAAGGAAAACTGAATGTTGATAATCTGAAGGTGGAGAGAGTCCACACAAAACGAGGCATTTTCGATGTATTTGGCAAATGTGAATGCAGAATGAACAAAATGAATGTTCTTTCATCCACAATTGAGAGCGGAAGCATAATTAACCTAAAGGATACAGTGAAGGCAACAAAACGCAATATGAAAACAATGATAAATATAAATGAATCGACATTCTTTTCGGTTTCAAGGACTGATAATGGATCGTGTGTTTGCACCAGCGATTGCATTAACAGCGATACTGAAATAATTGTGAAAAATTCCTCGATCGATTCGTGCAAAGCTCTTTTATCTGAGAAAGGAGGTTCATTTTTCTCTTTGCTGAGCTCAGATGGTTCACTGAAAGTGGAAGAGACACGAATTGCTCAATGCTCTTGCTCCACTGCTCGCGGAAGAGGAGGCGGAGAATATTTGGAGTTTTTGCAAAGAGGAGAATTGCTGTTTCTGTTAAAAAATGTGACATTTTCTGGAAACGAGGCATTTATTGGAAGAGACATTTTCATTGAATGCACAAACATCTCGAACCAAATCAACGAGACACAATTTGTAATGGATTTGAGGGCAGATTCTTTCATCCGTCTCAATGCAATTTATGGGATTGACCCAACGCTCTCCGAGCCTGTTGATCTGATGGATCTAATCACGATATACCAGTCTGCTACGATTGTGGTTTCGAACATATTCGAAAATGGTGGAGCAAATGACAGGCAGTGTGGTACAAACACCCATCCTTGCTTATCCCTTGGATATGGCATTGGCCACCTTGTGGGAGATTTCCTGAGGATTGTGGCCATTGATGAACAAAGTGAGATTGAGAAGGAAATTGAGATAAATGATATCACCATCCAATCGAAGAGCTTCACAAAAGCTAAGCTAATTGTTTTATCTGCTATTCCTGCTGTTGGCCCAGCATTGATTAAAGCTGCAGGAAGAAATCGCCTGGAGTCAGTTGAGTTCCAATTTGCAGACTCATTTTCTTCAAATCATGAGGCCATTCTGGAAATAGATGAAGGCAGCATGTTGGTCTCTGATGTTGCATTTAAATCAGGGAATGTCAATTCAAAAGCTTCTTTTAATGAGCTCATCCGGATGGAAGGCGGAATGCTGTTGATCAGCCAAGTCTCCGTAGAAAGAATAGACATAACGACTTTGTTCACATTCAAAAGAGGAACGTGCCAATTCCGTTCAGTTTCTATTGTGGATGTGGCTTCACTTCAAGATCTGTTTGTTGTGTTGTGTGAAGACGTCTTGATGAAGGAAGTGACAATCAGCAACACAACCAGTCAGATGAGCATTATCTGTTTGGATGGAGCTGAGAACAAAGAGCAGAACATCTCAATGAGTGCTTCTTTATCCGAATGTTTAATTTTGAATGTTTCATGCAAAGGAGATACGCCAATTGTTTGTATCAACAATAGGAGAAATGTGAATATCTCAAATTGTGAAATAGGCAATTCCTCATCAAAAGTTGAGAAAGGGAAAATCATATCCTTGCTTTCTTGCTCTGAAATTTTAATGGATTCATGCATTTTCAGTGGGAATTTAGAAAATTCAAAAGAAAATCAAATGAGTAAGAATAAAACAGATGTTTGTAGATGGAATGGATCTCTTACTGATATGGAAGATAGCTCAGTGATAATGAAAGACTCAACAATCTCAAATTCATCAGAGGGTGGACTTTCTATGTGCAGAGGAAGAGTAACAATTGAAATGGGAATATTCAATGACAATAATCCATTTATTGACGAGTATCCTTCAGCAAGGAGAAACATCATTTGTTCAGATTCTGCTTCGTTGACCATTTCCAGCTTGAAAGGAGGAGATGGAGCGAAAGAAAATTCTTCTCTTTGGATTCTGAATGAAGGCTGCGAATTAGATGGGATAGCAGCTGAGCGAATTTCTCCGTTTTTCATTCCCATTTTGGATTCGGCAAGAATGGAAAAAGAAGAAGATACAACAAAGATTGACTTCAAGGGATCGTTGCTTCTTCCGTGCAATCTTTCGTTCCAGCTTGTGGTGGCCATTGACGATGAAAAGTCGATCACAATATTTGATTTTAATGAGGATTCATTTGCATCAGAAACATATGTCTTCTCTTCCATCAATTCAGATTTTACTGATTCAGCTCCCAAAGAAGCAGAGATTTCAGTGAGAATTCTGTTTGGAAGGCTGGATGCTCCTTCCTTCACTTCGATGGCTGTTTTGAGGAACAGAAGCGAACCAGAATCAAAAAGAGATGAAATGATTGCTGAAGGAGGAAACGAAGGAAAATCGTCGTGGGCGCTGATTGTGATTGTTATGTTGGCTGTGTTGTTTTTAATTGTCCTCATTGTATCAATTGTGGTAACTCTTCGATGGATGAATTCAAAGAGAAGAACAAAAGAATTAGAAGAGATCGTAAACGACACAGTGAAGAAGGATCCGAAAGCGTTTGAAATGGTGACGATGGAGATGTCTCCCGAGGAGCAGTGGAGGAGAGCAGAGAGGGAGGCAGAGAAGAAGAATGAAGAGAGGATGAAGAAGAGAATATATGAGACGAATATGGAACATTCAGAGTCATCAGAGCATTTGTTGAGTGAGAGTGGCTCAACAGAATACATCCTTGGAAGAGATTCAGACAAGATTCCTCAATGGATGCTCGAGAAGGTTGAGGAAGAAGAGATAAGGAAGAGAACGCCATCACCATCAATCTCATCCACTTCAACCACAGACACTTCAGACACAGAATCCACATTTGTTCGCATGGAAGATGCGTGCCCAACCACTTCATCGATGTCGAATCTGGTGGATGCAATGGCCTGTTCGTCTCCTCATGAGAAATTGATTGTGGACTTGAGAGATTCTTTGTTCATGCTGCTTCATGGAAGGAATGAGAAGAAGGAGATGGCTATCGGCACTCTGGAGGAGCGGGTGATGACTGGTGCTCAGATCCTGTTCTGGGTGGCCAATCTTGCTCTCCACTCCTTTGACGAAATGGAAAATCCTCTCCAATCACTGGCAAATCTGAGTCCTCACATTGTTCTTTTCTCAGAGCACATGGTTATCTGCATTGCCCTCCACTCCGACTGCTCATCAGACTCCGACACTTCCTCCATTTCGTCAACATCCACCGTTGTCACATCTTCCTCTGATGTTTCTGTGAAGAGCGAGAGATTCACAAACTCGCCTCCACCTTCATCTGCCTTTGAGGATGAGGATGATCTCAGGAAGGAGTGCATGCGGTGGAAGGCGCCTGAGCTGCTGATGAACAAGAAGATGGGAGCAACGAAGAAGTCGGTTGTGTTCTCGATCGGGATGATGCTGTGGGAGTGCTTGACGCTGCAGATCCCGTTTGGAGAGTATGAGCCGATAATCGCTGGGCAGAAAATACTGAATGGAGAAAGACCAAACATGGATGTTCTTCAAGATTGCTATTTGAAGAGAATGTTGAAGAGTTGCTTCTCTGAGGCATCAATTGATCGACCATCGCTCAATGATTTGAAGCGAGAGTTTATCAAGTATTTTCCTGCAGGCTCAACAATTCCGACTGTAACAGATGCGATAATCTCTGTGATTATGCATGGAGCTAATGGAGAGATGGGATCGAGGCGTATACTTTCTGTAAGCTACAAATAAAGTGTGAATATGAATATTGAAAACGAAAAAAAATGAAGTTAATACACACACCTATTACAGAATTTTGTGTTTGTTAGATAAGATTTTGTTTTGTTTATTTGAAAATAGACTAAAGTTAAAACAATTGAAGTTTTGGAAAATCGTTTTCAATTTATCTATATGTATTTCAAATCATTGTGTATTTAGTTCATATTCATATTTATTTTGTTTAACAATTTTTAATAGTTTTTTGTAAATTACTTTTTGAATTTTTTTTTCCATTTTTTTTTTCTATTTTTTTTTTTTTTAAGAAATGTGTGATGCTTATGTTTTAACCTTCTGTATAAATTGATTATCTTTCTAACAGCTCTTCATTTAGTTGGTTAAAAATGAAATTTTATCATTTCTAATGATTATTTAATGGTATTAATGTGCTTTTTTAAAGATCAATATGTGTTTGTTGAAAGTTTCACATTGCATTGATTACCATTATCTTTGATTGCTTATAGTTTCTTTATGTAACAAATAATAACGCTTTTGTGAAAACATTATAATTGTTACATGGCAGAAAAATAATGAATAAAATCAAAAAGCTTATTATTGGCATTTTTCAAAACGAATTTTAAATAGCTTCATTGCAATTGAAAAAATGAATTCAACAACAATCATTATGAAATAAAACAAACATTTAGTGTGAGCAAGGCAATGAATAGGAGATCTCGATGAAATCCAATAAAAATTATTAAAAAAAGGCAAATAAATTCAATCTCTAAAACTTTCAAAAATCAGAAAACGAGTAGAAACTAAACAACAGTGATGGCCCTCAATTTGAGGACTTGAAGTGTGAAAGTTAGATATTACACACAAGAATTTTTCAATAAAAAAGACACTTCAACACAAAAATTAAACAGTTTTTCGAGCATGGTTAATAATAATAATTACATAGAATGAAATTGAAATGCATAAAAAACTAATGATGAAATAAACATAAAGAATGCAGAAGGAAAGAATTCGCTCTCCGACACAAATGAAGCAACATAAAAGAAAAAAATAACAGAAAGCTATCAATTCTCGGATGAGGGCAAAAAATAAAATGATAAATGCTTGTCAAAAATGGACAAAGCAGAATTACATACAAACAGAAGGAAGTTGGATTTGATGTGCTTGCAGCTGACTGGCAAGCGAAGGAGAGGGCGAAGAGGACAAATAGCTCGAATTAGTTGAGTGCTGCAAAGTCAGCGAAGGAAGGCATTGCGCATATCCCACACGAGATGGCGCTTTGGCGTGTGAAGGCGAGGAAAGCATGGTTGATGTCTGCAGCAAAGAAGCAGGGGAGACAGATGTTGGCTGAGCAGGCGGGAGAGAAAGCGAGGGAGGCTGTGGGAGAGCATACGGAGAGGCCAGCTGCTTTAAGGATGGGAGGTGCTGAGCGGGCTTTGGTGAAGGAGAGGCAAAAAGGGATGAAGTGCGAAGTGGATGGGAAAGGAGGACCGGCAGGACTGTTTTGGAGGAGATGAGCGAGTTGACCATTTCAGATGGATCGGGGGAGGCAGAAGACGGGAGCGTGGAGATGGAAGAAGGCGAAGACAGCTTCGAAGGCAGCGGTGACAGAACAGTCGACGTGAGGGAGTTGGAGGCAAGCAGCACAGACGGAGATGGAGAAAGGGCGTGTGTGTTTGTGTGTGATGTGACAGAAGGGAGAACAAGCAGAGACCCATTCGAAGGAGAGTCGAGAGGGCTGATTGAGTGCTGCTGGCTCTTCGCTTGGTGCAGCGTCTGGTTGGAGATCATCAGAGATGGAAGCTGATTCTGCCCTTGTTTGCGCATTGTCATCTCTTTCTCTTTGATTTTCTGCCTTTCTCTTTGCCTCTCCTTCATCTTTTCTTTCTCTTTCTCCTTCTCTCTCTCTTTCTGCCTTTCACGCTCCAGTTTCATTTCCATTTCTTTTTCATTCTCACTTTCGTCTTTGAGTGTTACTGACTCGTTTCCAACTGTCGAATCAATGCTGACTTCATTCAACAAATGGACATCTGCCTCTTCATCAACATGTTTCGCCTTTCTCTTCCTCAATTCTTTCCCATTGTTCGCCTTCTCACTCATTTCAACTTCTTTCTTGTCTTCATTCGCTTTGCCTCCGTCTCTGTCCTTTTCAAGGAGCTCCTTCAAATCTATTCTGCGCTCTCTTTCTTTGCCTCGCGCTTTCACTCGCTCGTGTTGTGATGCATTTGCCATATCGTCCATTCCTTGCGGAGGAGTGGACACAACAGACGGAGGAATAGAAAGTGATGCTGATGACTAAGCGAACAAAGTATTGAGTGAAGACAGAAAATGAACATGGTTTTGAATAAAGATTGGAAAGAAAAAGTATAAAAAAGATATCGCTGAAAAAATTGCTTTGCAAACAATCGATGCGGATGTCCCTGGCAAAAGAGCAGCAAAGGCAGATGAGCGAGATGCTGGAGTGTCCATTCTTTGTCGCTTGTCTGCATTTCGAAGATCACGAAAATACGGATGTCGAAGGCAATCACGTGCAGAAAATCTAAATGGACAGGGAAAATTCAATATTATTTGAGATAAAAATTGTAAAATCAATAAAAAAGCCGCACCTTTCGTCGGGGTCGTAAGTCAGCATCCCGTTCAGCAAGTCCATCAAATCAGCAGGGCAGTTCTTCATGAGTGATCGCAGGCCTCTTCCTTTCATCTGAGGAAAATCAAAACTGATGTGCTTTGAAGGCCTGAACTTGGACAGCAGCTGCTTTGATGGCGTTCCTAACAGTGAATGAATTCTATGAATTTGGTCGAGCTCGTCTTTGCCAGGAAAGAGTGGATAAAGCATAAGAACCTGATATGACAAGTGAAATCGGTACGTCAGTTTCAGGGAGAAATAGCATGAACATTAAAAAAATCACAATATTATTTAACCTCAAAAAATATGCAGCCAACAGCCCAAATGTCCATCTTATAACTGTAATATCCATCTGTTATCAAACACTCAGGAGAACGGTACCTGGCAAATATTTGTGTGAAGCACATCAATATTTTGAATAAGAAAAATTTATTTGACAATAATGAAAATGAACACCATCTTGTTGCAATGTACTCAGAATATGGCTGCTTTGTATAAATTCCTCGACAACTTCCGAGATCTGCAATTTTTGCGAGTTCATCTACAACAAGAACATTCTCTGGTTTTATATCTCTATGAAAAATACCATTTCGATGCATAAAATCAAGTGCCCTTAGCACTTGATAAATATATGACTTAACTTTCGCTTCTGGAAGGTATTGTTTTCTTCCTTTTATCATTCTTTATTTTTAAAATATATCGTAAGTTTGAATAAATCTGTTTTAATTAATTCTTACAAACTCGTAAAGATTACATGTCATAAGTTCAAATACGAGAGCCAAACGACCGGTTTGTCGGTCGTATAAAACCTCTATTAATTTGATGATATTAGGATGATCATTAAGACGCTTTAAAGCCTGAATCTCAGGCAAAGCATTGACTTGGTCAATACTTCGAAAAATGGTCTTCATCCGTTTGATTGCCACTTGCCTGCCTGTTTGAGTGCATGTGGCCAAAAACACAACTAGTCATTGGTATTTTAACATTCATCAAATATTTTTTATACGTATTTAATCGAATATCAAATGAAAAACGTTCATGAATTTAGGAAGATTCATAATAACATATAATTATTGTTAACTACAAACTAGAAAATGTTCCCTCTCCAATTTTTTTGATAATGCGATATTTCCCCATTTAAAATCAAAAAATGGACAAGGGAAACCTTTTGTTGATTTAAAAGGAGAAATTATGGTTTCAAAAAACTGGGTTTAAGTGGATCATCTGTTTTGCACTGTAGATCGCATCGTAATCTGCCTAATGTTTATGAAATTAAAAATTTGCATGTAACAAGACAAATATCAGATTAATAGAAACAAATCTTTGAAAATAAAAATGGATAAAAAATTTTACTTTGAAGAAAATATTCTCTCGGTTTTCAAGGTCTTTTTTTCTTCATTGCAGGCGATGGTGAAGAAAGTATTATTGATTTTTCTTCTTCTGTCAATATACTTCGGGGGTGTATTGGAGAACTATAAGAGTTATCTGCTAAATGAGATCTATTTAATGCAACAACTGAGGAAGGAGGTGTTGATGTTGGAGCTTGAACATTAGAATATGGCAAGGTGCTCTGATGAGAATGTGGTTGCTGTTGGAGAGTGCCATAATCTGAGTTATGTGATGGATGATAGTGATGAGAAGGAGATACAATCAATGGCGGTGAAAAGTGGCTGTCAAATGTTTCTTCGTCTTCTTCCTCTTCGGCAATTGTCTGCTCAGAAATGTCATTCCCACTCAAATCGAAATTGCTGTCTTCAAATTCATCTTCTGTCAATTCTTGTTCATCTTCAAGCTCATCTTCTGTATTGTCATCAAAAGATTCCTCTGATTCATTGTCAAATGCTGGCCTCACATCGAAACTGTTGTCTTCTTCGTATTTTTCATTCTCTTCTTTTAAATTTCTTCCAAAATGATTTCTTCTTACTTCATTTCTCTCTTTTTCATTCTCTTTCGTTCTTTCTTTTTTAATCTCTCTTTCTCTTTCTCTTTCTCTTTCTCTTTCTTCTGCCTCGTCTTCTCTTTCTTTCCTTCGAAGCATCCGACGAGTTGCTGAGATTGGCATTCCATTCAGCATTCGCGACATCTCCAAAGTCAGCTCATACGAAGAAGGCGGTGCTGATGCTGCACTTGCTGATCTTTTTGGACGAGACGGTGTGAAATGATCAGAATTGCTTGAGGAATTTTGTGAAGATTGCTTTTTTGTTAAGGTTGAGGAACGTGAAGAAGCAGATGGTGTTATCATGGCTTCTTCATCATTTGATAAGTCTTTTGTTTTTTGAGAGAAAGAACGAGATTTTTGGTTGAATTTTTGTGTTTCATTCTTTTCTTTTGTTGAGCGACTTAATTTTCCTTTTTTCAACTGTCTTTTGGGGGTTTGTTCGTTACACCTTCTCTCCAAAGTCTTAGCTTCTGAAGTTGATTTTTCCTCTTTTTGCTTTTCTTCTTTTTTCTGTTTCATGTTTCTCTTCAAATGATTGCTATTCATAGAATCATTTCGTGTTGATTTCTTTGTTGGTCTTTGCTGATGAGGCGGTGAATGCAATTCTTCTCTCCACGACCAAAGCTTCAGTTTAGTTTCCTTTTCATCTGCATTTGACTGCTCACCTAAGAAATTGTCAAGTTGATCGTTTGATTCGTCGCTTTCTTCATCTTCATGTTGTTCAGACAACTCATCACTTTCAGCTGAATCTATTTCTTCATCATCATCATTAATGAGTGTTTCACGCTTTCTTTTGCATTCAACCTTTTTATGTGTTTTTTGTTTGTTTTCCAATTCTTCGGGCTTTTCATTTTCAGTTTTGCTTGTTTGCTTCCTTCTTGGAGTTATCTTAATTGTTGGACGTTCTTCTATTTGTGCTGTCGAATTCACTTTGAACTTTGGTGGGGTCAGAAGTTTGTTTGAGCGTTTCCTTTGAATCATTTCTGTTTGCGTCTCTTTTTCACTCGAAGCAACTGGCAGAGCTGTTGTCTTTCCTTCAGCATCTTTCATTGCTTTCTTATCTGCACTTTTATTCGAATCATCTGCATCCAAAATAAATTCAACTTTTCTTTTTTTCGTTTCTCCACTTGCAGCAGCATTTGAATCTTCAAGATTACTTTTTTTGTTTGTATCATTTTGTATCTCTTCTGTTTGAGTATTCGCTTCGGCACTCTCTTTGACATGTTCTGTCAAATGTTCAGTCTCTTTTTCTTGATGCAGTTGCTCTGAAACATCTTCTTTAGGCTTGCTTTGCTCTAAGTCTTTCCTTTCAATCGTTTTTCCCTTTTGTGAGGAATCCAATTTTTCGTTATGTTGATTTGATATTTTGTCGTTTTTCTCTTCTGATCTTTGGATGCTTTTTTCTTTTTTCTTGCTTTCTTCTGAAGAATCTGCGTGTTCTTTTTCTTTTCTGTCTTTAGTTCTTTTTTTATGCTTTGATTTTTCTTTCACCTTTTTGTCTTCTTTTCTGTGCTGTTCTTTTTCTTTAACTTTATCTTTTGGTTTCGTCTTCCTTTCGTCTTCTTTTGCTTTTTCATTCTTTGAAGATTTCTTGTGCCTGTGTGAATGCTTATCTGACTTTTCATCTGAAGAGAAAGATGAGGAAATGCTACTGGAATTTGAAGTGGTTGAAGACGAATGTTCTTTAAAAGATGGTGAATTTGAAGAAGATGTTGAAGAAGAAGAAGAAGATGATGATGATGATGATGATGATGATGCTGTTGAAGTGGATGCAGATGATGAAGATGAAGTTGATGATGTTGAAGTTTCTGAAGATGCAGTTGAATCAGATGATTTTTCATCAGATAATTCAGAAGATGATTCTGATGAAGAGTTGTCTTTATCTGATTCATTTTTAGTTTTGTGATGTCTTTCTTTGCTCTTCTTTCTTTTGCTGTGATGAACATGTGATGCTTTCATGTGTCTGTTTGTTTTGCTGCCTTCTTTTCTTTTGTGCATTTGAGACGTGCTTTTGTGTCTGCTTAAACTTCGATGACTCAAAGAAGCCTCGTCTGGCATAAATGATGGATTCATTGAATAGAAAGTAGCTGGCGTAGAGACAATAACATCCTGCGTAGGAGATGGATAAAACTGTGTTGAAGACATTGAATAAGGCGAGCCTGAAAGATGCCTCTGAGGCGAATGAGCATATGGAAGAGAGACAATCGAAGGAGTCTGCAAAGAATAGCCCTGTGGAAGCATTTTCGAAGGGCTCAATTGGACGCTGTTGGTTGTATTGATCAGTTGTGTGTGTGTCAAAGGCTCTGGTTCTGGGAAGGCTTCGGCAGGATAACCACGTGAGCTCAGCGGAATTGGGTTGGACACAACATAATTAGACTGAGGTGGAACAGAAAGATTTAATGACGATGAAGTGAGCGAAAATTGTGGTGTAATCTGAAAAGGCGGAGGAGGAGGCAGTGATTCCGGTAAATGGGAAGTCGATTCTTCTTTTGAAGCAGAACTAATCATATTTTTTGAAGGCTGAGGTGTATCTGTTTGTGAAGAGGAAGCAAAAAATGACTGAGGAGGAGGTGGAAGTGGTTGTGGAAGTGGTTGTGGAAGTGATTGCGGAAGAAGTGGCTTAGGAGTTGTTGTAGAATGAGGTGGTGAAGATGAGATTGAAGAAGATGATGGCGATTGGTTGCGATCAGATTCGAGTTTGTTCCCAAGAGATGTCTTCAGCAGCATCAGCTGATTGAGGACTGATGCATCCGTGTCAGATGGGCGATATGATGGATTCATGCTGACATATGGCTCGGCAGTGAGTGCAACTTCTGCATAATTTGCAGGCTGCTCAAGAGAAGAATAAGGAGAAGAAGATGGTTTTGTAATATTTGTTGAATTCAGCTGAGGTTGTCCTGTTGTCCCTTGTTGATTTGTATCAAAATCATCAGGCTCAATGCTTGAACTCTCTGAAAAGCTCTGTTCGCTGGAATGTTCGCTTTCTTCGCTTTCAGATATGTCTTTTTTCGTTTGCTTCGTATCTTTGAAATGATCTTCTTCTTTCTGATTTTCTGAGTTTTGTTCCTCTTTGTCATTTCCAGTAATTTGTTTCAAATTATTTTGCTCAATTTCAACTTCATCCTCCTCCTCAGAAAAGTCGGAATCGCTGTCTGCTGTTCCATCGCTTTCAAATTTTTCAGTTGGTGCTTCGTCGTGAATTGTAGATTTTATTGGTGAATTTTTTTCTTTTTTTAATGGTGCTTTTCTTTCGTAATTGACTTTGTTAACAGTTGATTCGTTTTGTTTTCTGGTTGATTCCTCGGACAATAGCAAAACTGGAGGGGGTAAAGGTGATATTTCTTTTTCAATTTCATCAATTTGATGCAACGATTGCTTTATCGATACACAAGATTGTATCAGATCTTTCAATGGATCAAAATTCAATTTCGAAATTTCAGATAAATTAGTTTCATGTGCTGTAGAATTAGTTGATTCTACGTTTTTATTTCCTGCTTGATGGAATGATATTTCTAACATATTTTCCTGTTTATCTGGAGAATATGTCGCTTTGTCATTAGGTTGAGAAATTGTCAAATCATTGGGAATTTCATCGATATCTAAGTGCAAAGTTGATGACAGATGTTCCATTTCGGTCTTTGTTGTCTCTATCAAACTGTCTTTCTCTTTTTCCTGCGATTTAAGAGAATTAAGAAGTATTTCATCTTTTTCTTTTTCAGCAAGAAGCTGCTCCACTTTCTGTTGTAATTCTTTCTTCTCTTGAGAATATTTGAACAATTCTTGTACGAGTCCTTCGAGTTTACGTTTCTCATCTGCATTTAAATTTGAAAATGGAAGTTGTTGTGTTTTCGTTCTTTCAACATTTGTGGAACTACGTTTGATATTTTGAGGTAATGTTGGTGGTTTATTGCTTTGTTTCGTTTTGGATTTAATCATGGATACAAATTTATAAAACGAAAAACTTTCAAATAATTGAATGTATTTTTATTTTCTATTTATGGTTTACGCAAAATGATGTATTTTAAACATGGCTCAAAATTTTTCTTTCCTCAACGGCTTGTTGGTCTAGTGGTATGATTCTTGCTTAGGGTGCAAGAGGTCCCGGGTTCAATTCCCGGACAAGCCCGTTGTTTTCAATTTTTTGTTTCAATAATAAATTCTTCAAAGATAATAAGTTGTTCCTTTATCCTTTAAAATGAAGTCTTTTTCAATACGCATTTCCTGCTGCTCACTTTAGATGAATAATTGAGAAAGCAAACGTCGAGGAAATGATTTATAAAAATAAGGGTTGTTTACAAAATGTCACAATTCGATTATAATTTTGGTTTATCTCTGTTGTTGGATGCAAAAAGTTGGAATAATAATAGGCCTTGATTTAAGGATGATTGATAAGCAGGCATGGGAAGCCCACAGACTCTTTGTGGATTCATTTCTTATTGGGTATCAATATTTCCTTGAAACTCTTGTCATATATCCGCTTTTCGCAAATGTATCAATTGGATTGTGCACGATTCCATTGAAGCAGAATTTGGTTCGCAATTACTTGATGAGAATTTAAAAATTTTTATCATTCATTCTTTGTATTTTTTTGCATTCTACAGGTTATACAACCATTTGATTTTCGACGTTTCGTTAAAAAGAAGGCAGATATCCTCCTTTCACAGTTATATTTTGGAACCAATCAAAGTGGTTTATTCGTTATAATCTGATCAATTGATTAATCTGTTTCCAGCTCTCACCTCGTTTTTTTCAGAATCGCTATCATGTTTTCAAAATTATTCAAATCTTTGTGCAATCAAAGAAATATTTTTGGTAACTTCTCAGCTTCCAAAGATCGATAATTCTTTTCGAGAAGTTCTTCAAAAATGTTCTGATCAATCAATTCGAATAACGGTTGTAATAACATCTTCTGGAGAACCTCCTCCCAGCAGCCTTGGACATCGTTCGCTAGCATCAGAAAATTCATTTAAAAACTCAAATAATGATTTATCTGATTCTTTGAAGAACGATCTCAGTGGAGATCATTTATCAAAAGAATTAAAAAACGATACTCAATTCTCAAAGATATTTGATGAATCTTTTATGAATGGTGCTACAGCATCAACATCGTCTTCTCTTTCTTTTTCGTCTCTTTTGGCTGAATACTCAAATCTGACAATTATTTATAAGCCATCGTCATCATCTGCTCTTCCTCATTTGATGATTTCTTCATTTCGTTCGCTTGTTTCGCGCATTACTTCAACAAGCATTGGGGTTAGTGCTCATCAGCAGCATTATTTATTTTCGCCCAGCGCTGGTATTCTACCATCAAGTGATAAATATCAAACAAAGACAAAAATTGAAGAAATAAATGAGGAAGCATTTGGAGCGTTGAATTGTTTTGCACAACTTCCATCAGATGCTTCTATTTCTTTACCATTTTCATCAAAAGAAGTATATTATTGTGGAACTTTCGATGAAACTGAAGATTTGAAGAATCAGTTTGCTCACAAAAACCAGTTCAAATTTGTTTCTGCTGCACCAATCACAACTCCAAAACTATTCGGCATTCAAAATGATTCGCCTCCTGTTGGCAATGTCATGTTGCTTTTTAAGATTGAAAAAGAACAAGATGATTCTTCTGTATCTGTTCAATCAGCTTCTAATGCTTCAAATTCTTCTTCTTTCAATTCATCCTTTTCTTCTTCGCAACTGTCTGTTTCATCTCAAAATGACGAATCTTGTCGCTCTTTCCCTCTATTTTGCGATTCAGCAATGGAAATACTGCCTTTGCCTTTTATTTCACTTGATCAGGCATGCAACACAACAATTATTTTTTTTTTTAAGTGATAATTGGATGATGTTTTGTTTATCGATTTCTCCACATATCTTTCAGATGTGCCCTTTTCATCATCAAAGACTTCTTGTTGATTCTCATCCGGAAATTGCTTCTGACGTTGCACCCACACTCCACTCCTTCAATCCTGCTTCTATTGATTCTTCTTCTTCTTCTTCTGTTTCTGATGCTTGTTCTCCATCTCACACAGCTCAGTTTAGAAGCTCATCTAATGCCTTTCTATGTCCAAGCAGACCTCATCCAATTCAACCTTCTCAGACATATCCTTCTCTTCGGTGTGAAACAGCTGATTAATATTGAACTTTCATTGCCTTCTATTTGTTATTTGCATATTTTTCAACTTTATGTTTTGACAACATAATTATGATTGTACAAATGATTAAATACATTTGTGGAATTGAATGTTTCTCAACAGGATTGGTACATCTGTCGTGGAAGGGCAATCACCCACTTCAACATCCACTCCATCACGCAATTCAACTGACTCATCTGCTCCTCTTCATTCACTTGGCATCTGGCAATGTCTTCGGGCATACGCCACAGTCAGCACAGAAGGAATTTCAGACTCTCATTTATTTGGGCATGTTTGTATTTGTCATTTTCTTTGTAATTCTTAAAGTTTTTATTCTTGTCTTGAAATATTATGAATGGAATGATTGCATTGATTCTATTACAAATTTTTACTATGATGACTTTTTTCCTGTCTTGCCGTATGATAAACATATCATTCTATCTTGCTTTTTTTAGCCTTTGGTTCTGTCATCTTCTTCCTCTCCTCCACTCATTGGTTCGCCAGCATTTCTCAACAACTTCATGCTGTTTTCTGCACTCACAACACTTCTGGAAGAGAACGTTTGCATTTTTCATAATTGTCTTGAATTAAATATTATGTCTTTTAATTGCTTTTCATCTTTCTATTTGAAAAGGATGAGTGTCTCGTTTGCACTTCTTCTGTGACAGCATCGCCTTTCCTTTCATTTCCTCCATCTCATTCAGAAGTGGAGCAAAATCAGTTTTCGTACACTCGATATTTTTTGTTGTATCCTTCGCAACAAACTGGAAAAATTATGATTAAAGTTTGTGTTTGGTTTATTTTGAAAGGAAAGGCAATAAATTCTTTCGAATTCTCTTTGTTGAATTGTTTTATTGTTTGTGTTGTGTGAATTCTGGATGTTTCTTTTTTTATTCAACAACTCACATTTATGAATAGAATCTTGCGTGTGCAGAGCAACTTCTTGTTGATGAAGACGATCGTTCATTCCTTCAAAAAGATGAATTTGACACTCAGCCTGAGGAAGGTCCAACAGAAAGACAATTTCAGCACAAATCACATTCTCCTTTAAATCATTCAAAAAACAGAATGCAATCCGAAAATCCATCAAATCCAACATCTTCCTTGTCTTCTTCATCATCTGAAGCATCTGAAGCATCTTCAGCTGATTTTTCGAATTCTCTGTCTGAACTGTCTCTCACAGACGAAAGTGCAGAGGCCAAGCGTGTTGTGGCAGAAATGCTTCAGAATATTCCTCATCTGCCCAGATTCTTCCCTTCTCGCCATTCCTGCCACATAAGCAGCTCTCTTTCTGTTCTTTTGGCACAAAAGGAAAATGATGACCGCCTTCACAGAACAGAAGAGCCTTCAGCAGCAGTGGCAATGGCAACAAATAACACAGCTCATTTCACTCGGCTGCAAGTGCAACGTCAGCAGCAACAGAAAATGATACAGCAACATTCACACAAAAGAGACTCATCTCCTTCTCCTTCTTCTCCTTCGCCTTCTCCATCAATCTCTCCTTTGTCAGCATCATCTTCATCTGCTTCGTATGCTGCTCCTTTCCAAAACTTGCATCCAACTGAAGAATTTGAAGACATCGAAACAGAAGACGAAGATAACACAGAACATTCTTTGTTTGGAGGTGACCGTATTTCCAAGCAGAGTAAGGCCAAAGGCATTCAACCTCAGCCAAAACGTGCTTCTGCTTCTCAAATGCGAAAAAGAAGGGCAGAAGACAATTCTCTTCAAGAAGAAGACAGTACAATTCTGTTTTCTGTTCAACCTCTTCTGAAAAAGTCAGAATCCAAAAGAAAAGAAAGACAAACTCGAACAGAAGCTAAAGTGGCTAAAAGAACTTCGCTTCAATTTTCTGAAAATCTTAGTCCTCCTCTTCCCTCAACAAAAAATTTGCTATCGAGCAACGTGAAGCATAGACCAGCTCCAAAGCCAAAGTCAAATCCAAAGAGACATCAATTTTTGAGAATTGAAAGTTTATTTGATTCATCGGACGATCTCTGAAATGTTTCTTTTTAGTGTGCGGTTTTTTAAAAACGCAGTTTTTTATTGAATCGAACTGAAATAATCAGGAAAAATAAAGATCAAAATATTCCCATATTTATATTTTAAATGTCAGCACCAAAAACTTGGGAGTCTCTTGACGATAAGAAAGTAAAATGTTTATGCTGCTCGCATCGTATGTAGAACCTTTTCTTTTTGCGTTATTTTGATGAATATGTTTCTGTGTAGGATGCATTATAACTCCTGGAAGAGCAGGAATATGCGGCGTGAGAAAAAATGTTGATGGCTCCATCGTTTCGATGGTATTTGGGAGAGCAATAGCACATCATACTGATCCAATTGTATGCTTGCTTTATAAAAGTGAAATGTTCACTTTTTGCTTCATATTTTTTAAAACAAGGAAAAAAAACCATTGCATCATTTTCTTCCAGGAACTCCAATCTACAGTATTGGCACAATCGGGTGCAATTTTAAATGTGATTTTTGTCAAAACTGGGATATAAGTCAAGTGGATCAGATTGCAGGATCTGCTTGTCGAACTGGAGACATTGAAGATTCACTCCTTGGAATTAAACTTTCACCTGAGCAAATTGCGCAACATTGCATTGAATCAAGATCTCCAAGTGTAGCATTTACATACAATGAACCTACAATATTTATGGATTACGCAATGGCAACTGCTGCTCTTGTAAAGCCTCATGGAATTAAAACAGTGTTTGTTACAAATGGATATGAAACTCCAGAGGCTGTGGATATGCTTGCCGGATTAATAGATGCATTTAACGTTGATGTTAAAGCTTTTACCGATGAATTTTATAAAAAGCATTGCAAGTCATCAATTGCACCAGTTTTGGCAACTGTTGAAAGAGCAAAAAAAGCCGGAATTTGGGTCGAAACAACAACACTCCTGATTCCCGGTGAAAATGACAGCGATGAAGAGCTTGATGCTTTGACGAAGTGGCTTGTATCTGTTGATCCATCCATTCCATGGCATATTTCCGCATTTCACCCCGAATTTAAAATGATGGACACTCCGCGAACACCCTTATCGACTCTTGAGCGAGCATATCGTATTGGCAAAAAGAACGGAGTTAACTTCATTTATATGGGCAATGTTGGATCTTCTGGGAAAAGCAATACAGAATGCCCGAAATGTGGATCCGTATTAGTTCGTAGAATTGGGATGATGAATACAACAGTTGACAAATCTAAATTTGATGTTGAAACAGGAAAGTGCAAGAGCTGTGGAACAGAAATTCCAGGAATATGGAAATAAAATGTTCAAAAAGCTATTTTGGTGCTGCCAGCATAATATAGACGATTTGTTCATGAAGACTGCAATATCAAATCGTTTTCTATTGTACAATAGACATTCTTGAAATTAAAAATAATGAACAAATCAAAAACATCTTCAGACAAATACATCATTGGACATCATCTACTTTTTGTTTAATCGATTTTTTATTTTTTTTTTAACTTTTTCAATACATTCTGTGCTTTCTATCTTTATTGTTCGTTATTGATAATAATTAAATAAATCAGCATAAACTTTTCGTATTTCACTTGATTTTAGAGATTAAAAAGTGTGAATTTTTTGATTGTAATGAAAAAGAAATAGATGCAGTCGATTGAAACTGAAGATGAGATGAAAATTAAGATAATTCTTAATTTGAAGCTAAAAATTAACAAGAATCAAGGAAATGAATAAAAGCTTTTGATTTGTCATTTCCACTAAATGAAAGCAAAGCAAAAGGTTTTGCTTTGAGAAAATAATTATTCATAATCAAGAAAATTATATTTTGGGAAATGAGAAGAAATACTTTCGAGAAGATGTTGATAACGAAGAAAAAAGAAATATTCCAGCATAATTATATGCGGTATACTTCAATAGAACAAGGAAAGAAAACAAAAGACTACGAACTTAGAGGTGTGACCTGGAGACTGATCTTTCAATTCCAGGCCCGCCAATAAGTATATTTTTGGGGCCACCAATAACCTTTTTCGGTGGCTGCATCGGAGACATCGCAGATCTCTTTGGTGTTCTTTTGCCAATCGGACCGTTCAGACCTGTCTTTCTCATGCTGCTCATTCCTGGTGAGCCCATCCCACCTGCTCCTGTGTCAGCTGCTTCTTGATATTCGTCAGCAAAGCTTCCTAAGCCTGATGAGGGGCGACCCGATCGCCTTCTCTCCTTTTCGTCCCTCTCAATGGCTTCTTCAATCTCTTTCCTTTTTTGCGTTAATTCCCTTTCTTTTCTTGTAAGTTGCATTTTCTCAGATGATTGTCTTGAATCTCGTGTGAATTGCTTCAAGTCCTCTTCCAAGTCATCGCAAATTGATTGTTTATCTTCAAGAAGCTGTTTAACACTTTCAGAAGATTCTTCCATCTTTTGCTGCAAAGATGTTACCAGATCAAAAAATACATCAGGAATCATTTCGCTTTCTGTTGTTACCAATCTTGCTTCCGCTGGAACACTTGGTATTTGAGGACATACAGACCGCGAATCGCTGTCATATGCTGCTTTCAAAAGAGCAAGCATGGTTAAAAGTTGAGTTTTACGAAACTGCAAAGTCTTTGTCTGCCTTTCGTTCTTGATTGTCTCTTCTCTGAAATGCTCAATTTTTGCTTTTGATTCCGCATGAGATTCCAAAAATTCACGAATGGACTCTTCTTCAGCTCCATTATCTTGTTTGAATTGCTTGATTTCATCATCTTTCATTTCCTATACACATATAAAAATAGTAATAAATCCCTTATCAATATGAATACAAAACAAAAATTCCAAACAGATGATTGAGTAGTTGTTGCGAGAATAGTTTCTCTCCTTTCTAATTCTAATGTTAATTCGTGTATTTGATTTTCTAATTTCTTCCTCTCAAAAAAGACAGCTGAAAAAAATAGAATTAAGTTTTGATAAAATAAATTGAAAAATAAAAATGCAATAATAATTTGCAAACCTTCCTTAACCTCTTCAATGGCTTGAGTATTTTGAAGTGTAATTCTTTCTGCTTTAATCTCCGATTTCAAGTGAAGAACCTCCTCTTGAATTTCTTCGAACTGACGCTGTCTGTCCTCAATTTTCTTTTCATATTCCCTCATCACTTGGAAAATAGTCTTTTTCTTAGGTTGCTCCTGGTGTGCCATCTATGAATAAAATTCTGTTCCGCAAAAAAAGCGGAAATAAAGAGAGATAAAAATGATGGAAAGGAGATAATGCATCAGATCAATTTGTTTTATTTTCATGATCTCAGAAAATAAAACTGTTTAAATCGTCTTTGTAGAATAAATGATCTTTAAATTGCATAAGTCTTTATTAATGTACGTGTGAAATGAAAAAAAAAATTGTTGTCAGTGTTTATATAAAAAAATAATTATTTATTTGAAAAAAGAAAAAAAATATGATTGTACATAAATATACATAAAAACATAATAATAACAACAGAAATTTCATAAAATATAAGTCAATTTCCAAATAAAATGGTTTGTAAACACGAATTCAATAATATTAACAAGCAACAGCATTCAGTTCTCTTCACCTCTCCCATCGTCTTCTCTGTTATCCATTGGATCCTCGCCAGAGTCTGCCTGCAAAGAGTCAATCACCCCATAAATCTCAACAAGCTGCAGTGCCTCGTCTCCTGTGATGGGAGGCTCCATCTCCAGCTTCGGCCGCGTGGAGCGTGCAAGCGCCGAGGCCACTGAATACGGCACAGCACTCACAGCTATCTTCCTTTGCAGCTCTGATCTCCGCAGAACCATCGTGATGACATCGTCCAAAGTGACAAGCGGACGAAGTGGCTCGAAGTTGAAGTCGTCTTCTTCATATGCCTCGTTGTCGTTGATGTCGCCCAGGTCGTCGCTGCTGTCTGACTCATCTCCTTCTCTCTCTCCTTCCCCTTCTCTTTCTCCTTCTCCCTCGTCGCTGCCTCCTTCATTTCCTTCTTTCCCTCCCTTCTGCATGCCATCAGTTCTCATCTCTCCTTCTTTCAGAATGCCTCCTCGCTTTGACGAATGCGCTGTCATCAGAGGCGGACGAGGAAGCTCAGAAAATGGATTCTCTTCGGCAGAAGTGCCAAGAGATGCTGCAGATGCACTTTGTGGATTTTGTGCTGAATGAAAGAAGAAAGAAACACAAAAAATTGAAAATGAATTATTTCATTTTTTAATTAAATTAATTATTTGTTGTCATTGTTACAATAGAGTTGTCACAAACATTGTACAAATCGAGATCCTTGTCTCTTTGGCTGCTTCATCTTCACAGCCTTCAAAATAGGGCTGAATGCCAGCAAATCAATAGCTACACCAGCAATAGCCTCAGAGTTGACGTAGGCTGTTCTGAGCATCCGCACAGCCTCTTCTCTCCATTTGTGCTTCTCGTTCTTCATCGTCGCTGCAACGTGGTAGAACTCCTGCTGCACCTGCGTGACTGTCGAAGAGGCCAGGATCTCCTCCCAGCTGCTGTATGGCTGCACAAACGGGATGATCTTCTGCCGCTGCGACGCCTTCAGCGCACTCTGAGCCCAGCATTGCAGCATCGACTTGGCCCCTCCCCGCTGAGACACACCCGATGCACCCCCAACACTACCAACGCCGATGCCGACACTGCTGCTGCTTGAGCTAAGACCAGCACTCTGCATTGCACTGACAGCTGTTGACGGGGCAGGAGAGGAAGAGTTGGATGGAGATGACGTGCGTGAGATCGGTGGTGATGAATAAGCTTCGTTGAAGTGTCCAGAAAGAAAGACAGAGTGAAATGAAGGCGAAGTTGTGGTAGAAGGCGAGGCTGCACCTGGTGGATGAGGAGAGCTGGGTTTTGTTTGGTCAGATACATCCTCATTTGGGAAGGAGATGACATAGGGAAAGAGAGAGTCTGCCATTAGATTCCATGTCTGTTGGGGAGTGGAAGATGGGACCTGTGGCGGAGGTGATGGAGAGGTCATGGCAGGCCCTCCAGGATGTGAAGGAGAAGAGCACTGCGAATGAGGCGAAGGAGAGGAAGGCGACGACTGCCCAGAAGAAGCTGAAGCATATGAATTGGAGGAGCCGTGAAGTGGGGGAGACAAAGAGCGCCTCACAGAAAGCACGTCAGGATCAATGTCAGTGTCGATGGATGCGATGGAGCTGCTGATTGCGTGCTTCTCAGCATGAGACATGGCAGTGAGAAAGGGGGCTATGCTGCTCAGAGGCATCGTAAGGATACCGAGGAAGATCAGCAGGCGCCGCACAATGCACTCCATCCCGCTGATGAATGCTATTCTCCCTTGTGACAGAAATGGAGTCCATCGATATGCCAGCAGAAGCAGTCCAATGATGTCTGCCTTCAATTGCTCTGTCCGCGCAGGTGATGCATGCGCGCTTTCCAGAGCGGAAGCAGCTGTTCGGGTGCCATATAGAAGAACGGGCCACATCATTCGCACTGCAAATTCAGGACCGCAAATTCGACCTATGTCAATTAACTCTGTGTGGATGAATGTTCCAAATGAGACAATCCCAGGTGATAATCGCAGTCCATCATGATACTCTTGTTGAGATCCCCAATTTAGAGTCGAGAACGAAGAAAAGAAAAAACGTGTAATGAATGAATTCATTTGATATGTATTAGTTAACTTTATCACATCTAGTAAATATTCAATGATGTGTCTGCATTTTGTTTTTAAAATACAAACTGAACATGAACAAGGAGTTGTTTCTTTTTTTTTCACTTCTTGTGGCGTTGAAGATGACGAAGAAGGATCTTTCTTTGGGCATCTGCATTGCATAGATCCTAAAATAATGTTAAACAAGAAAATGCTCGAGTTACAAATGTATCCTTCTCGAAAAGGAATAATTCTTCCTGTGTATGAAGCTCTTTCTCGTAATTTCTTGCAATGCAAAATAACTTGTGTTAAAATGGCTTTGAGAGAAAATAAATATACAATTTACTGAATAAAAAGCATTGATATATTTAACATAACAAAATACCATTGGAAACATTTTTTCCAGATAAAATCCAAGAGCTAAGCGCTTCCGCCAATTGAATTGTTTTTGAATAAACAACAAAATGAGTTCCAATTCTAGGAGGCCCTGGTTTTGGTTGTACAAAAGGTATTTGAATTTGGACGGGCTCCCAAAGTGGATAATAAGTAATTTGGCGTAATTCAGCTACAAAATCGCTTTCCGTTTCAAAATTCATCTCTATATAATTTATAAAAATTAAATGCTAAAATAGCTATTTTGTATATGTGTAATAAAACCTCATGCAATCTGTTTAAAAAAAGATAAAAGTTAACTTTGATCGTGTCCCAATCATTAAAAAGAATGTGGATTTCTTGCCTCCCCAGCAAAGAGGAGTATTTCCCTGGTGAATTGTTCGAGGCGGACATAACTGTTCGCAATGTTGCAAAGGTTCCTTTGGAAGTAGAATTAATTTCTGCGCAGCTCCATGGAGATTTTCTGCTAACAACAAATGTCGATGACACTTATCATTATCACACAATAAGGCGTCCGCCGATATCAACATCGTTGCCGGACCCAACAGATTTGGGCATGATGCAATTATTTTAAATTTTTATATTTATTTTTTATTTTTTTAAAATTTATTTTTGAAACTTGTAAATCATTGTAATTCTAAATGTCAGGTTCTCGTGGATTTTCAATATATGCGTCACAAGCAATGATTGTTGAATGTAATTATAAATTTTTACCTTCTGAAGAAAGGCATTGTTTGTGCATTTGTTAAATCATTTTTTATTTTGTGAAAATAAAAATTTTCTTTTTGACAGATCGTTTTCGTTGTTATTTTCCAAATCACTTACCGCCAACGTACACAGGAAATCTTGTTAATGTGAATCACGTTTTAACAATTGGAACTTTACGTTCACAACATCCAGTTCAGACTTCTAATATATCCATTGTTATTAGCAGTCCGGAAGCAGCACTTGAAGAGATTGTCATGCCTCAATGCTTTGTTCATTCATCTCTTCTTCCAGCAGATCTAATTATTCGTTTGAAATTTTGTTATTATTGTTTATTAATAAATTGGTTTCCTATTTGTTTATAAAAAATTTGTATTTGTAAATGTCTTGTTTCAAATCTTAAAGTTGACGAAAAAGAAAAAGAATCTGGGAAAGAACCTCAACAAAACAAGCAATCAAAAGATGAAACTCCTTCTGATGAAAAGGAAGATGAAAATGAAGAAAATTGGGGGAACTTAAAACTTAACTTGTTCACAAAAGCACTCAATTCAATGATCAAAGAAGAAATCAAAGGAGATGAGATGAATGTTACAAAAGCAACTGTTGAAAAAAGCGAATCAGAAAAAGTTTCTCATGAAAGTTCGGCCGTTGTGCAAAAAGTATCGTGCCCTCCTCGACATAAAGAAGAAACACCTCTTGATGTTTGTTTTATTGTTCAACTGTTGTTTCTTATTCAACTGTATTTTCATGTGAATCAATATTTTATATAACTTTGTGTGTTTAGCTTTCTTCATTGCTTTCAAATCATGTTGCATTTTGGAAAAAAGCCCAGCAGCCATTGTCGATTGTGTTATCTCCTCCTGTTGCTCATAATGCTTCATCCACAAAGCAGATTCCGCTTGCATCAGTCATCTTGTCATCTTCCATTCTGCACCGCGGACAGCTTTTGCACGGCGTCATTGAATTTGCCAGATCGAGGCATCCACTCTGGCTCCAGTCATCTCCTGCCTCATCTTCGTCATCTTCTTCTTCCAACACTCAAAAGCCTTCGAGTGGTAGCCAAGTGCAAGAGCAGCAATTTGGCTGTGTTTTTGTGTCTGTCTCTTTGGACCAGGTGGAGACGCTGAACAGCTCCATGTTCCAAGTCAGAGCAACTGGCCAGCCAGCATCGGCTGCTTCTGGTGCTTCAGATTCCTCTACTTTGCCTTCTCTTCCTTCGCTAACATCCTCACACACTCTGTGGAAAACAGACAGCGATGTGTCTTCTGCCATTCGCTTCGGCTTTCACGTTGCACTTCCAATCGACAGGGGAACTCATCAGTTCTCCACAACACATTTTTCTTTGTCTTATCTGCTTCGCATTCACATGGGCATAGCTGCTATTCCTGTCAGCTCCACTCCTCCAACAAGTGAAAGCCAGGAAAAAGAAGCTGGGAAGGATGAAAGCTCAGTCAACGATACTTCAAAGCAGTCTACTTCTTTAACGCCAGATGAAACAAATTGCGACTTGTTTTTCCCTTCGGAATACTATCATACTTGCCCTTCTGTTAAGACAGACGTTCATCGGTTTTCAATACCTATAACTGTATTACCAATTTTAGCTCAATCTTTGCCTTCTCCGAAAACATTTACATTTAAAATTTAAATTAAGCTGATCTTTCTATTTTTTTTTATGTGCTTTATATAATTTCAATATTATTTATGTTTAATTTTTAATAAATAATTCGATACAATGCAAAAGATCAAAGTAACCACTATATTTTATTAATAAGTTAAATGTCTCCACAACTCACTGTATCTTATGGTGTGAAAACTCATATTTAGAAAAGTTATTCAATTTATTATGTTATCTTCGAATACTTGATATTTGAATGATTAATTTTCTCCAAATAAAATTACTCCGTTTTTCATATTTATTTCGTTGCATTGTTCAGGGCCTAAAAAGACAAAAATTGAAGTAATGTACAGCACTAAAATGCAAGATGTGCTTGAGCAATCGTGCGCTAAACTTGCAGTTGGAACAACAAATTGCCTCCTGCTTCACAAAGGAAAACCTGTTGATTTGACTGATCCTTTCAGATTAAGTGGATTACCTTCCAATGCCATATTAGAAATTAAGTTGCGACAAAAACCTGCTGTTCAAGCATCTCCATTACCTAAGATTGCCAAAGAACAAGAAATTCCAAAAGGTGATAATCCATTTGCAGATATTCAAATGTGCAATGAACCGTTTTCTTTTCAATCAGCTTTTCGCAAAGAAGCTGAAGAAGAGCAAAGCCCAAAAGAGCAAGCACCAACAAACAAAAAAGATGACTGGGATTGGGAAATTGGAAGAGGACAAAGAGAGCAAAGAGAAAGGTCAATCCTTGAAGAACAAAGGAAATTAGAATCTGAAAAAGAGAAAGAAAGACTTAAGCGAGTACAACAATCTCGAGGATTAGATTATGATGATGAGGAGGATGCTGATATTGACTCACTTAATAGAAGAACAGCTGAAGGGCTTTTGGATGATGTTTTAGATGAAAATGAAAAGGAAAGAATTTTTCAAGCAGTAAAAGCTCGATTAAAAGAGCAAAAAGCAGCTATGGAAAGTGAAAGAAGCAGCGCTATGAATAATTCTGAAAAAATAAAAGAAGATCAGGACAACGAAGATTTAGACGATAAATATTTTCGGCCTTTTGTTCTATCTCTAACAGAGCAAGGAAAAGTAGTTGAAAAAGATATAAAAGAAGGTGATGGTGTATTAGATTTATTGATGAGTCAGCGTTCAGGAAAGCAAAGCTCGGGAGCAGGGATCAGTAGCTCTCGTCAGTTAATGGAAGAAAAACGAAAGGCAGACGAATTGAGGAAGCAGCTTGAAGCTGCGCATGAGATCAAAAAGGAAATGAATGCTGGGATTCCTGTTGGAAGTTCCTTAGCTGCCAGTGGGTCAGCAGCTTTGCGGAGTACTCCTCCAAATGAGGCCAGCCTGCTGCGACTTCAACTGGCAAACAGCTCTGACCATGGCAGACGCATCAACATGGCACCAAAGAGATCGGCCGCTGAATTGTCTGCCTCGCTTGAAAAGCTTGTTTCATCTGTTCCTGATGAAGTGTTCCAGCCATCTAACAAGGAGCTCAAAAGTTATATTCAAAGGATACGTGGTACACAAGGTCCGCAGATATTAAAAATGCAGCAGCCATCTGCAGCTCAACCAATGCCAGTTTTATCTTCAGGTGATGATGTGGTTTGCAAACTTTTTTATTTAATTATTTTGTATCTCAACTTAATTTTTTTTTTTTAATTTTTGTTGCTATCTTTGTTGATAAACCAAAAATTGTTTCGTGTTAATTTGAAATGAATATAACAAGACGATGCTTCGTGTTGTGTTTCCAGATGGAGCATCGATAGAAGGGTTGTTTGTAGCCAGTGTTCATACCATTGGAGATGTGATCACCTGGATCAAAGAAGTCTTAAATGAACCAGAATTACCTTTCTTCATAAGTGTGCTAATATTTCATCGTTTTTATTTATTCATTTTTTATTTAATATTTTCTGTATGCGCATTTGAATCATCATTTTTCAGCAAGCGCTCCTCCTCCAAGGCGCCATATGGATCTTACTCAAACTTTGCTCAGCGAAGGTCTCACTCCTTCTGCTGTTCTTCGGCTGAATTGCGAAGAAAGCGTTGCTCAGCAGTTTCTCGATGAAGAAAAAGCAGCAAAAGCAAAGAAAAATGAAATGGATGGAACAGAAGAAAAAGAAGAAAGTGAAGAGGAAGAAGAAGAAGAAGATACGAAAGAAATGGAAAAAGATGAAAAAAAAGAAAAGGAAGAGAAAAAAGAGGAAGAAGAGAAAGATATGGTGGGGAGCGAAAAAATGGATGTTGAAGAGCCACCGAAAGAAATTGAACCTTCCAAAGATTCTGAGCAAAATGATTCGACTCAACAATCTGAGGGGCAATCAGGAAAAATGGATGTTGAACCAGAGGAGTCTGAATCAAAAAAAGAATCAACTTCCAAATCTCCTGTTTTCAGTAAAAATGAGTTTGCATCTTCTTCAAAGAAGAAGAAGAAGAAGAATGTGCTATCGCTCTTCCTAAAGCGCTTGCGGCTTCATCCACGTTTTCTTAAAAAAGCTGAGTCGATTGACGAAGCATTGGATGCATCACAGCTCATTAAAAGCATGGATAGCAACCCACAATCATCTTCAGGTAAATCTTCAGGAAAAAAGAAAGCTGGAGCCAACTTTAACAACAACTCTTGGACGAAAAGTGGAGGCCAATCGCTCGGAGGAACGAATCAATCATCTCCAAACAAACAGCAAAAGCAGTCAGGTAAAAGCGGATGGGGTGGGCAAATGTTGACTCAGTCTTCAACAACTCCTTCTATATCGAATTCGGATCAACAAAAATTGAGAGAAGCCAGATTGAGAGCATTTCTTACAAAAAAGTAATTCTTTTTTGAACTAGCTTTCTTTTCCTTTTTTATTATTTTTTTTTTTTTATTCTTTTTGTTGTTCGAATATAATTAATGAAACGAACAAGCTTGGGGAATAATGAAATTTATTTTCAAAATACTTATTTCAATATTTTATAGATTTTAAATTGAAATCGATTCATCATCAAATACATGTGGTAAATTATTTCATTTCAGGCATTTTCATGAAAAAATATGCACTTTTCATTGACTTTCTGAGAACAAAAAACACTAAAAAAATTGATCCATTTTTTAACGTCAGCAAAATGTCACAAAACTGTTTGTTTTAATTTCAACGATGCCTGTTTAAGGAAATATTAATCAAATTTATTTTGAAATCTGAGAAAGCAAAATAAAGTTATGAATGAAACAATTTTTCAATGCCTTGATAAAAAAAGCTTGAAAGTCCGTATATTCCCCAACATAATGAAATATTTGAATCAATCAGTGAATTGTATTTTCTCAACTTTTAACTGTTGTTTCTGTTTATTGGAATTGAAAACGTTATTGTTGTGAGCTCACAAATTTAACATCATCTTCATCGAATGTTATTTATTGATAGAAAAAATGAAAAGAAATGAAATGAAAGGAAAGGAAATGAAATTGGTCAAAAATCAATACATTAATAGAGCCTCACACAATGTGACATGAAATCCAAACAAAGACTTCTCCTTTTTTCTTTTGTAAAAAACAATTTCAAGAATATTCTTTGTATTCATATCTTTTTTCGGAGAGTTGATTCTTTGAAGGTTTTGTTTCTTTGGAGACGAATAATTCACTAAAAAGAAAAGACAATGATTAATGTTTATAATGATGACATCTTCGACAATATTCAAAGAAAAATGATTTCTGAAACAAGTTTATTCTTTTCAGTGTTCATATATCTATATTTTTAGTGAATTCTCAAACCAAAATTTTTGTTAAAGTCAAAAAATGGATAAAAAAATAATCATCTGTTGATATTTTTTAAATAGTTTTTTTTTTGATTAATTTTCTGGTGAAAATAAAAATTAAAATTTAAAAAAAAAAAATTAAATATAATATGCTTAACTTCACAAGAAAGGAAATATAGTCAACGCAAAAAATAGCGGACAAGATCGATTTCTCAATAACCACAAGAGGAATAATTCTGACAATTTTCCTCAAAATATATCTCATCAATACAAACTCATTTGATATACAAAGCTTTCAAAGCAGCTTCATTTGTGCTCAGAGAAATATATTATTTTAATCTCGTAGAAATAGGATTTTGAGTTTCAAGAAGATTTAAATAATATATTTCTCTGAGCACAAATGAAGCTGCTTTGAAAGCTTTGTATATCAAATGAGTTTGTATTGATGAGATATATTTTGAGGAAAATTGTCAGAATTATTCCTCTTGTGGTTATTGAGAAATCGATCTTATCCGCTATTTTTTGCATAAACTGTAATATGCAAAAATTGGATTCATTTCTTCTAAATGTTTAATGATTCATAATTCATTCCGAAGCTTACGTTTGAGACGAATTCTTTAAAGAAAAAAAGGAAATATGTTATAACTTTTCAATGTTCATTTTCTGATATTCAAGGGGAATTTTCCGAAACGAAAGTCTAATAGAAAAAAGTATTAATTAAAAAATATCCACCATCTTTTGATAAAAATTGGTTTATTTTATTTTATTTTATTTTTTTTAATAAAAAATATGTCAAACTGACATGTGCAAAAATTGACAAACAATCAATAGATTCTCACTTTCTCAACAAAATATTATCCGTGAAATTGCTTTTCATTAACTTTTTCTCATTTGTTTGAATAATATTTATTTCTTCTTTGGACCATTTTAAAAAATAACCGTTATTTTTATGAAAGAAAACGTAATAATGAAAATGTCATTCAATTCATTTGAAAATTTCCGCTTCATCAGGAAGAATATGATTTTTTTAAAGAATCATTTAAAAGACTTTTTAATCGTTTGCTGAAAATACAAAAAATTAGAGAAAATTAAACGAATAATGCTAGTTTAGATATAAAACAAAGATCCTTGAATCAAAACTGGAGCAAATTTGAATTAAAAGATTATTAATTATTTCAAATGCCAAAGTTGCAGTTGAAAGTTTTGTAGATGAAACAGTAACTGTGCCAATTTTTACAAAAGATGATATTGGTTGTTCACAAGGCAATGTTGAAGCATTTAATTCAAGAGGTATTTCATTAAACTGCCAAAAAACACTATCAGAATTATGGGAAGGAGTTGGAGGGTTTTTGAAAAGTGAAGTCAAACGTTCCAACAATAAGGTGAATATTTTTGGAAATTGCATTTTTGTTCTGTTAGAGTCTAATTCTTGGTCCAATTTCTGCTTAGAGTTGAAACAGAAAATAGATCCTTCAACGGAAGAAGTGAAAAGCAATGAAAAAGTAGGCGTTATCTGATGCGAAGCTTTGAATAACTGACTTAATGGCAGAGACACTTTTTCTGTCAATTCATCCGAAACATGTGAATCACATCTCTGAGAAAGAAGGAATTGGACATCAAGTGTTGAAGTAAGTATCATCCGAAGAGACATTTGATTTGTTGAAGGAAAAGAAATTGAAGTGAACTTTTCTTCAATTTCGCACAATGAATTTATTACAGCAGTACGTGTTTGTCTCAACAAAGACAAAAGAACAGTCAATTGTGGTGACTCATCCAAGCTAAATAAAAACATCAATTCAGATCGCTTCTTTCCTTCATTCTGTTTTGAATCAGTCGACGAAATTGCTTCTGTTTCAGGAGACTCAGAATTTGAAATGTCTGTGGATGGAAAAGGGAGCTCGCCACAAGTGGAGATTGCTATTGGTACAAACGAAACAATTTGATTGTGCAAAGTTGCTGATTCTTTTGCATCTGAAAGAAAACCATCAAAATTGTCATTTCGCAAAAAAGATGGGACAGGAATATCAGCAAATGAATAACTTGCACTTTGAGAGATAGAAGAGTCAAGTGTTGAAGACTGAAGTGGAAATGCTGATGAAGTGGATGAAAAATCAAAGGGATTAATGAGCTGCTTCGAGGAAAATAATTCAGAGGAAGAGGTTGGCGCAACAGAAGAAGCTGGAAAAGATATTTGTTGAAAAGAAGATAATGAAGAAGGCGTTGAGGAAGAGGAAAAGTCTGATGAGCTTTCAATTTGATGAACAAGCTTTGATGGAGCATTTGATGAAACGAAATAGATAGAAGATCGAAATGTTCCAATAATTGCATCAAAAGACAAAGATGAAGGTGAATTGATGTGAATAGAATAGGACAACATAGGGAAAGATGGAATTATTGACAGATGAGTATCACGGAGAATTGAATTAGATGAATGAGACAAATTATCTGAAGATGAATTTTGCACAGAAAAAGATGAATGCAAATCATTAGAGGCATCTCCCGATGACAAATGATGTTTTTGTTGTTTCCTTTCAGTTTCCTTTCCAACAGGACTTTCCTGAAGCTCACTCTTTTTTTTAGCATTTTGCTCTGTTGGAGTACTTGGCTCGAAAAAAGTAACCAATCTGAATGCCTCACAAAGAGACGAAACAGAATCTTCAGCTTTCCCGCCTTTATCCTTTTCAGTGCTGTCGTTGCTCAGAGCTGCAAATCTTTCCAGCTGGCGGTTGAGCATTTTCTGCTTCCAAGCAACAGAATCCTCGATCTTTTTAAGCTTCTCTTTAGCATCACTTACCCGTTCTGAAAGAGCAGTGATTAGACTAATTGAACCTTTTGCCTTTTCCCATTCAGCTTTGTAATTTGAGTTCGCCTCAAATACTTTTGATTCTGCTGATTCTGTTTGATCCTCATTTGCTATTTTGTTTTGCTTCAAATTGACTTCAAGGCCTTGATTTCTACAACAAGAAGAAGCAACAGATGAATCAAAATCACATTCATCAAAATAAACACGAACATTTGTTTCTAAGAAACGAGTAGGATCATTCTGAATTTGCTTTGCTAACTCTTTTCTTAGCTTTGATTTGATAAGATCAGCTTCATTCTGTTGCTTTAATGAATTCATTCCCCCTTCTTTAAGAGACCGAACAGAATGAGACGCTTGCGATGTAGAAAGAGGAACATCCTCTTTCATTAAATCATCTAATAAATCTGTTTCTTTGTCTTTTTCATTCAACTCTGCTTTTTCGTGAGGAAGATTTATTGACGAAGCATCATCATTTTTTGAATCTTCTACGGGATGCGAATCAGCTCCGATTAATAACTCCCAATCCATCACATTTCCTTTATTCTGATTTTCACAAGAATAATTGGTATTTCCTTCCTTTTCATCGATGCTTTTTTCCTGAACATGCTTTTTCTTTCTTTGTCTTTCTGCAACAATAAGTGAAGCATCATTATTCAGCATGTCTTGCCACGAAAGCCAGGTTGGTTCAACAATCAATGTTGTATCAGAATAAACTATGTGAATAAGAAAAGATTTAATGAAGATCGTTTGAGCATTAAAGAATATAATATCATAATTCAAATGCAAACCTTTTAAAAAACTGAGTGACTCGAAGTCAACAACGCAATATCTGACTGGCGAATTATACCAATCAATAAATGGCTCATATTCGGAACAAGTATCATCATCAAACATAATAATATCTTCGGTCACTTGATCTGCTGCTTCTTCACTTTTCAATAAGAATTTTTCATCCCCAGTTTCTTTGTCTGTGTTGTATTTCTCGATTGGACAACAAGAAATAACCATATATGTGTTTTGGAGATCTTTGGATTGCTTTTGATAAGTCTTTATTTTCTGTGCAATATATGAATTCCAAGGCAATGATATTCCTGACGATATTCGAAATGGAACTTTTCCATCAACATTCAAAAAGTCATTTTGATCAGATTTTTCTTGTATTTTAGGTTTTTGAAAATCATCAGTATCAATCAGAGAAACATGGACTAACTTTCCGTTGTTTGTACCAGCTACAGTTGTGAGATACAAATTATCTTTCGAATATTCACAGTTCTGAATTTCATTTATCTTCATCTTCAACCAGAATGTTGATTCATGATCTGAAATAATAGGAAAATTACTGCTTCCACATTCTTCAAGTTCACTTTTTGACTTTCTTTCTGTTTGCTGATGCACAGATTGTGGCAAGGGAAATAAGGGATTATCTTCAAAACCAAATGATACAGATTGTTTTGTTGCAAAAGCTGTTAATGGAAACATTCGGCGAATAGAAATATTTTGATGTCCATGAACATTTCCTCCATGAAAATCGCTATAAATTGCCGAAACTTGTCGCGAGGCTGCTAAAGATGAAGGAAGAAGAAGAGCTACCCTGAAATTTTTATCTGTAACCGAAAACTCATCATTGATCTGTGATGAAATTACTGATTGCCAATTAACTTCATCACATTGAGCGAACAGCAAATAAACATCGTCCACATCGATAAAATATGTTGTGACAAATTGATTATATGCGATTTGTTGAGTACCTTCTCGACTACATAAATCAAAATTCGAATTCACATCCCATTTTATTACAAGGATCCCATTCATATCAACACATTCTTCGTCCTGAGGCATCGACCTATAGCCATTTAATCGCAACAACACTAACGTAAAAATGTTGTCTGTTCCATCGATGGATAAAAGCCCAAATTTTGTTGATAAAATTGAAGAAAAATTAATCGATTGATGAAAGTGGATCATCATGGTTTCTTGGTTCAACGAAAAAGCATCAGTTTGGTCAAGATTTTTAGACATGGAATGACCAGAAGTGTTTTCCTGTTGGGAAAATATTTTTATTGAATTTTTAAGCACAAGGAGAATTATTAATGGAGAAATATGCGGAGAAATAACTATTCCTGAATAAAGAAAATAAAATCATAATATTTCATCAAAATAATCTTTTAATGGAAAATTCTAAACCTTTTATGCAATTTATCGATAAGTCTAAGTTCCATTTACATGTGACAAATGAGTACTGATTTGAAAATGGAAAAATGTTGAATACATTTTCATCGAAGTCATTTATATCTAAATTTTATTTCAAAAATTTCATAATTATTAAGTTGAATTCGTAAAGAGTTTTTGAACAGAAATACAAACAAGACGAAGCAAAATTGTGAACTTTTCCAAAAAATGATATTTCGCTTTTATATGGATTTTTTAGAATTGCATCCTCAATTTCTTTTGTACAGAAATAGCTATATAAGTTGTTTCCTATAAAAATATTAAAAAATTTACTTCCTATTAAGTATAATTTTTCATTTTTCATATCACCATGATTTGACCCCATAATATTTTATTCAATTCGTCGTTTTTCTGATAAAAAAAACTTTTTGAAATAAAAGAGCAAATGCGCTTTTTGCTATAAAATTTGGTGAATGGGAACAAAACGTACTATTCTAAAAATAACACAAAGAGAGTTTTATTTCTAAAAAAAAGCAACGCTAAATGTATATTAAGCAATCAATAAAATTGAAATATTCATTTTCAACTCAAAATTCAAGTGATAAATAATCACCTTTTTCATCAAAAAATCTATGATCAAACCCTAATAATATTATTTCTCAAAATTTCTAATTAGGTTTTGGAGAGGCTATTGGTTTCAATGCCTTCACAACGAGTGAATTAGGGTATAATATAAATTAAAATATGAACCTAAATCACTGATTAGGGTTTTATTTGTCAAAAAAGATAAAAAAAACAGGTGTTTTGCTGATTAAAAATTTCAAAAATGGGTCACCAATTCAATTATTCAAATAAGATTAAATTTACCAATAAAAATATCCCTCATGGACTTATTTCTTATTTTGATAACGAACATTTACCTTTTTAGAAGCATTTTGAACAGTACGTTTTGTTCCCACTTACCTAAAATTTGTCGGATAAATAAGAATAAAAAAATTTAAATTATTTTTAAAGTAGATGTTTGTTGATATAAACAAATAAAAACACAATAAAAATGAATGAAAAAAAAAAAAATAAAGAATCAATTTTGACAGCAATCAAAAATCATTGAAAAATGCACCCACAATAAATGCGGTACAATAAATATCACAGACGATTCGTAAAGATCCAATACTTTTAATTCCAACAATATATAGAAATAAAAACCTCTGGAAAATAGCATGGTTTGTAAGGAATAATTACGAACATGAAAACAAAACAAAAACATGAGTCACAAACACAGAAGAATAAAGAGAAACCAAATAAGAATGTAACATCAATTCGCTATTATGAAATGAACATAAAAAAAAAAGGAATCACAAATATGGCCAATTATTTTAATTAGCACTTATAATTTTGATTGCCAAATGATAGAAAAATATTAAATTAAAATAAAAAATACTTTATTAGCTAATAATAATAATAATAATAATAATGAATAAAAAAAATATACATTGACCTAAAAAAATCATTTTGAGCTGCAAGGCGATTGAGAGATAAACACTAATATCTAATAAGCAGTGATGATTCTACATCCCTTTCAGGACATCCATCACATACTTTCTAGTTATCTCTGCAATCTGCGCAGTGCAGCCCTTCACAGTCAGCATCAGCATCCCATATGCAGGTGACATCTGCACTTTGAACATAAGTGGCATCGGCTGAGCAGCACCTGCACAGCACACACCAGCTGCAAAGCACAATGTCTGTGGAGTGTCATCATATTGAGGGAGTGGCTGCATCTTGGCAGCAGTCTGCAGAAATGACATGACCTGCTGGAATGTCTGAGGATTGAGTGGGGCTCCTTTGAACAAGAAGGAGTCAGCCACTGCCATCGGAGAGCTGTCTGGCACAGCCTGCCACTGCTGCACAAACATCTCCTTTGGAGGAGTCAGCGGACAGAAGAACTTCAGCCCAACAGCTGGCACTTTCACAGCTGCTCTGTGTGTGGCAGTCCCAACAGTGTAAGAGAGCATCAAGAGAGGCGAATTAAATGCTGGCTGTGTTTGTGTGATGACAATCCTCTGCTGCACAGAAGAGCCAGGGCTGATGACTGACCCGACAGCTTCTGCCTGAACAGACAGCTCAGGTGAGCTCTCGATGACCCCAGTGACATTCATCAGCGGCTGGGCAAGCGACGCCTCGCCTGTCACAGCAGACTTGTTAGTCCATGTCAAAAGTACTCTTCCTTCGTGCTTCTGGTACTGGTGCTGGCACATGATGCATAAATGTGCATCATCATACAACTTCCCTTCGTCGCTGCACAAAAGCGAATAGAACATTCCATCAAGCTGAGGATTAGCTTCTGCCTGTTCAACAGAAGCTGAAGAAACGGAAAGGGGAGAAGAGGAATACGAGTGAGGTGAAGGTGATGTTGATAATGTCTCCAACAGCTTGGCTGGATCACTCGGCACAGCTTCTTCAGCAACAATTGCAGAGGAACTGCCAGACACAGAAGCAGCAGCAGAAGAAGAGACAGGGCTGATAACAGCCCCAAAGTCACTCAAATCAATCAGATCATCCGCTTCCCTTTCGACAGGAGCAGCACTCGCACTCAGCTGAGTGCCATCAACAGCAGATGCGACAGACGAAGCCATCGCTGGATGCATTTGAGACATATTCAGAATATTCGCTGTGCTTTCTTCAATTCCATCGTCATTTCCTTGTTCTTCTTCATCGACCTTTTCATCCTTCACCTCCTTCAGATGCCTCGATGCCCTCTCCACAATTCCGCTTTCCTTCACTTTCTTCTTCAGGTCTCTCAGAAGAATGGACTGCCTCTCAGGAAACGGTGGCAGTTGTCCCAGTGTTGTTTTGGCATCATCTGGTGATGTCTTCAAAAGCGATAGAAACTCGCAACTTCTCTCTTGCGTGTCTTCTGCTATGAATGTTGTGTATTTCGTCAGCAGCTCCGTCACTGCACTCGACACTTCAGGTGTAGATGCACCTATCTTTGCGAGGGCAGACACAAGAATCGCTTTCGTGGCTGGCTTTGCAAATGCAATGTATACTCCAATTCTCTCCACAATCTCAGAAATGGCCACAGAAGAAGGCGGAATGGCTTTGTGATATTCGCCAACGACATACGCACACATCTGCACTGCGCTGTCAGGCAGGTTAGCTTCACGCAACATGACAGCACCAGCAGCAGAAGCATACGACTGCATTTGAGGATTGTTGGAGATCACTTGCACAATTCGATACCAAATTTCAGGCGGAGTCGAATCACCAGCGAGCTGCAAGAGGCGGAAGATCACGTCAACATACCATTCCATAGATGAATGATACTTTTCTGCTAAAATTGCGATTTTCAATACCTAAATATTGCGTTTATGAAAAAAAATTAAATTGGAGAGAAAGAAAAAGAAAGAAAGAAAGAAAGAAAATGAAAGCAATTGATAACATAATAATCAATATATATTTTCAAAATATAAAAATAGCAAACCAGTTCATCTTTAATTTCTATTTCCGCTTGGTCCAAATAAGATATCAACTTTGCAACAACATCAGCCGAATTATGCTCATTGCATATCTCAAACAGAACATCCAATGCTCTTCTTCTGATGACGATGTCTCTATGCATCAACAACTTTTCAACCAGATCCACAAACATCGGATCATCACCTGTGGACGTCGGATCGAGAGGACACAAGCTCTGAAGAGCCTGCAGCGACAGATAGAGAATGTCTGGATCGTTGATGGCCAAGAAAAACCTCATGTGGGATATGCAACGTTTGATCAGCTGCTGATCAATGCGCAGTGCAGTTGCAGCATAAATGGCTTCAAACAAAACAGCAAGCATTGCGTTGTGCTTCTTTGCAACACGGGTCGTCGGATTAGAAGTCACAAAATGGCTTCTATCAGTATTTATAATTCTTCTAAGGACAACTATTAAATCTTCCAGCACTTCGGGCTCATCGATTACAGGATAGTGTTGAATAAACTGGAATACCTTGACAACAAGCCATGGAGCAGGTATGTTGTCGTACATGTAATCCCCCGTAACCATGTTTTTCAACACAACTCCTTTAATCATTCTGCAAACTACTGGAAGCAGCTGTCGATGAGCTTCCGGATTAACAGCTGCAAAAGAATTAAGAAGAGACATCACGCACGTAAGAACTCCACCGTCTCGATTTTGCAGTAGTGTCACAAGGCGCTCATTCCAAGACTCTTGCTGAACAATATCAGGATTCTTTTTAAACATGTGCAAAAGGCATAAAGAAGCTTTTTTGATTATAAATTTAGAGGCCGTTTTACTCATTAAAAGCTTTCCAACATTATTTGCCAAGGTCTCAGCAGTCTCTGTATTTCCACAATTTGCAATAAACGTAAGTGCTAGTGCTTGAAAGCATTCACGACGCGAAGTTAGATCCGAAAGAAGGGCCTGATTAACAAGACGAATAATTTCTGATTTCTCATTGACTAGTGAACCAAGAACAACATAACCCTGAAAAAAATAAAAACAAAATATTTATAAAAGTTTTTCATATATGATAAAAATCATACAATAACTTTATCGGAATATTTTGGGCTGTGAAGAAGCTCCATAGTTTCCATGTGACCAAAATCCACCGAGAATCCCAATAAATCGATATACATTAATTTTAACGCATATTTTTTCCTGTTATACATGTCCAATTTCTTAGGATTTATAAAAGCTTCTCGTATATGTGAAAGCTCTTTTTCAACTCTTTGTTCTTCCAAGTCTCTTGTTTTACCTATATAAGAAAAAATATACGCAACACATATTGCCATTAATTTATATAACATTTTTTTAGCAACAAACAAAAGCGAATATCATTTAAAAAATTGCTAAGCCCTTTAAATTTTTCGGCCATGATCTTGAAATATTTTTATTTTTTTTCAAACAAAAACAAAATTATTTATGGAAAATTTCTTTTTTAACTTTGATTTTATAACGCATACAATTGTATTTTGCAACCAATTTTGCTTTCCATGATAGTAGATTGCTTGTTCGTGTGTTTGCTATCGGGATTTGCATTTGAATCGGTTCAAGAGCAAGAAGAAAAAGAATACCCAAAGATTATTTGGATGTATTGGAATCCTGAACCAACATATGAAGTGGCCCTATTTGTTCAACATACATTAAAAGTTTTAAAAGGATGGTCAATTGTTTTTTTAATGGAAGACACTTTGGATATTTACCTTAACACTTCAACGTTTTCTCCAAAATACTCTGCATTGATACCTCAACATCAATCAGATTATATTCGTCTTCTTTTGCTATATAACTATGGAGGAGTTTACCTTGATGCGACTTTCTACATAAACTCACTCGAACTATTTGAAGAAATTAACGATGAAATAGTTAATAAACAAGGCGATTTACTTGCATTTGCAACGTTTCACCCATTTCCAAAATATCTTGAAAACGGATGGCTTCATGCGCCTAAGCATAGTGAAATTGTAAAGAAATGGTTTGACCAATACCATTACGCTGTAGATACAAGAAGAGAGGATTACATTCAGTATTGGGCAGATCAGGGGCTGGAACTCGTTCCACAACTTGCATGCATGGTCGGAACAATAAATACTTTTTTAACATGCCACGTTTGCCTCCAAGTTGTAATTCAGAGAGAGTTACAAAACACATCAAAACTTCTACATAGAAGAACAGAAGATACATTTTATAAACTTGCATCAGAATGTAATTTCGAAATGGACTGCATAACATCCAAATGGAAAAACGAACCGAAAGTTCGTGAATATCCATTTTTCAAAAGTTCAGGATTTGTGAGAAAGAAAATGAACTTTATTGATTTCTTGAAAGAAACTGAACAGCCCCATTTTCATTTCACTTCATCTTCTTGGAGATATTTTGGAATTATCTTTCTCTTTTCATTTCTTGGCTTCATTTCACAATCTCATTCCCATTTCATTTGACATTTAAAATTGTTTTGTTGCTGAACATTTTCTTTCAAAGTTTTTGATATTCTTTTTTTTAACAAAAACTGCAATGATTTTTTAAAAAAAAATTAATTCAAAAATTTTAAAACGAAAAATAAATGCTAATTGATTGCGCAGCCATAAAAAAAACTATGAAAGAAAACGACAGATGAATTCATACAGCTATTAACAACTACAAGATTGCCTTTTTAATAAATAGAAATCAGATTTCTTTTATAAAATAATTGGAAAAAAATAAATAGTACTATTTTTGAGATCGAAGAATCATGTGAAAATCTTGCTTAACTTCATTTTTCTTTGTAATCGGAGAATCATCATCAGAAACATCATCAGAAATCTTAATATATTTCTTTTCAGGCGCCTTTTCAATACATCTATCGTCTTCTTTTTGCTTTTTTTCATCAACCTTTTCCTTTTCCTTTTCCCTTTCTTTTTCTTTTTCTTCTGCTTCTTTTAATCTTTTTAGATCTTTTTTTCGCTGAATTTCTTCATCTTCCTGCTCTCTTCTTTTTTTGACCCTCTGCATCAGTTTTTCCCCAAATATTGTATCAACAGTCAAGTCATCTTCACTTAAAGAATTTCTTAAAATCATTGGAGTCACTTGCCTTTGAGCGAGATTTCCCATTTTCTCTGGCTTTGACCATTCAACTGACTCATCAATAGACATAATTAGTTGCCTGTGCTCTTTTGCCCTTTTCATCTCTTCTGATAAATTCCTCAATTTTTTAGAGTAATCCTCAATTTCTTGCTGCCTCTTTTGCCGTTTTTCTTCCTTTCCTATTAAACGTTGAACGCTGTTCAGATCATCTAATACCTTTTTCACTTTCTTAACTTCGCTTGCGTATTCTTCAATTTCATCTTCAAGATCATCTGCATCAATTGTGTCCCCATCTGCATTTCTAAATATGGAATCCATTCTGCGCTTCAATGGAGTTGCAGAAAATGTAACCTCTGTTGAAATAGTAATTGGCTTATGCCTTGGGAAAAGAGGAGATTGCGAAGCTTCCATTGATAAATTGTTTAATTTGGAAGGAGTTTGCACCACAGCAGATGCAAGAGGATTTAAAACTTCTTTTGATAACGATTTTGATGGACTACTTAATGGAAGCTTTTCGCGGAAGGGAGTCTGCTCACAAGGAAATACACGTGATTTTGGAACTTCATAGACAGTTAAATCATGCTTAACATTTTTGCAATTCTTAACTTCTTTTTCAACGTCATTTTCCTTTGTTGGTAAGTGTAATTTCTTTTCCTTCAAATGGTCCTTCTCAGATACCATCACAATCCTCTTATTTTCAGAAAAATTATCAATCTTTGAATTTTCAGATATATATCCTTGCTTAACGGCATTTCTCAATGATATCTTTTCAACTGGCACTTATTTATAAGCAACAAAAACATGATTCAATTATACGAATAGAAAATAATAATATGTAAATATTTGGCAAACAATTTTTTGGCATGTATGATATTTTTGTGGCGTAAAACCTTAACTAAAGTTACGCTTATAGAATGATAAATAAAGAGAGAATTAGTTTTAGAAACGACAGAAACAAATTATTAATTTTGAATATTCCCAATATTATATTTATTGAATGAGATAAATACAAGTTATGTAATGTCACTTGGAATAAGATGTTTTGTTTTAAAATATTTAAGAAATGAATTTTATTGTCTTTATCTTGGAAAAAAAATTAATGAAATAAATGATCATATCTCTCCTGATCTTTTTATATTAATATTGAATTAAACAGAGCAAAGTGCGAGCAATATAATAATAATTTAATTTCCAATTCACATACAATCAATTTAAAAAATTAACAATGACTCAGCCTCATTTGTATGTGTATTTATTGTTATATCTTTATAATTATTAACTATCACATACTAACGAAATTAACTTAACGACCTAATATTATTTTGCTCATAGACCATTTAATTCAATGTATTCTAACGAATACGCTTCTTCTTTGTACGATCCATTGCGCCAACAGTGTGCTTTTTTCATTAAGATGTAATTTTTAAAACTTTTTTTCAGATGGGTTCCTGCACCAGGTGCTTTGCAGCAAGGAGTAATGAACATGCAAAATGCGTACTATCCTCAAAACTTTGCAGGATATGGAATGCCGCCTGCATATGCAAGCCTTCTTGGAGTTACTTCATCTATTCATCAATCTCAGCAAATGCAGCAACAACTGCAATCATCAAGTTCACTTCCATCATCCCAAAATAAAGCAATTGTTATTGATGATGAGATGGATGTTTCTGATGATGCAACTCTTTCTGCAGGAAAGGAAGAAAAAGGAAGTAATGTTGACTGGGGAATGAAAAACCTTCTTGGAATGTTTTCATCTTCAAAACAATCTTCTCAATCATCTTCTCATTCTCCTTCTTTGGAGCAAAAAGAGCGCTCATCATCATCATCATCATCATCGCCATCCTCGCCTTCTTCTTCATCATCTGCATCATCTTATTCTGCACTAACATCAACAACTCATCAAACAAGCCATTCTGTTCAGAGAAGATTGACTGTTGATTCTCTTCCATTTACTGTATCGTCTCCTTCTTCTGTGTCATCTACAATGTACGCAGCGCTTCCTTCTTCATCACCTTCTCCACAACCACAACCATCATCTTCTCCTTCACCATTGCCTCTGAGTGCAGATTCTCTGCCAATTGAAGTTCTGAAAGCTCGTCAAATCGCTGCAGACATTGCGAGAAAACTGCAAATGCAGCGAATGAAAAACAGTGCAAAAGATGCTTCATCTAGCGATAAGCCTTTTTCTGAGCGTCGCGAAGAGCCAAGGGAGCAAAATCAAACAGCCTCATGGGCTCATTTGAACTCAGATTCACAAGCACCAAACAACTACAGAAGCAGCTCCAGAGCCGAGTTCATTCCGATGAATTCCCATTCAGAAAAGATGGCACGTTCGTCTGAAGAGTCAGGCGAGCATCGCTTTGAGCGCGCATACGATAGAGAAGCGGAAAGGAGCAGAGAGAGAGGAAAAGAATGGGAAGGCGAAAGAGAGAGAGAAAGAGACAAAGGAAGAGACAGAGACAGAGAAAGGGAAAGGGATAGAGACAGAGGAAGGGATAGAGAAAGAGAATTTGGTCGAAGGATGGATGAAAAAAGCAGCAGCGAGTCAGAAGAAGACGAAGACACAAAACATTATCAGTCACAACAACAAACCAATCAAAACACAAATTCACAGAAATTCCAACAGAATCAACAAAAACAGAAACAAAACCAGCAAAATCAGCAAAAAGGCAAAAACAAAGACAAACAAGGCAAAAAGAAGCAGCAGGATGAGCTGGGCAAACAAAGCTCTGAACAGCAAGCAGAAACTCCTCAAAGAGAAGGGGAAACACCTGAACAGCGGAGAAAGAGAGAAGAAAGAGAAAGAAGATTCGAACAGAAGTCCAAACCTCAGCAGCGTTCATCTCGTTTTTCTTCTTCCTCCTCTTCTTCCTCTTCTTCTTACTCCTCCTCCTCCTCCTCCTCATATTCATCATCGTCATTCGAAGACGACCCCTCAATCCCAGCTGTCATTGGCACATCCACTCAGCTCGAAAAGGCGTATCTTCGTCTCACCTCTGCCCCTCTCCCGTCGACAGTGCGTCCTCTCCCTGTTCTCATGCGATCGTTTTCGTATGTCATCAGAAAGTGGCGTGGGATGATTGAGGCGCGCGATGAGAAGGCGGAGGAATTCGGTGAGCGGACAAGCAGAGAAGAAGAGGCAGAGAAGAGGACGCTGAGGAATGTGAGGCTGCTGATGAAGAGGATCGAAAGGGAAAGGCAGGAAAAGACAGAGGAAACAACAGAGAAGAAGAAGAAGTCGAAGCGCGGGGGATTGAGAAAGGCCTCTTTCCCTTCAGACGACGAAGAGGTGTGGAAGGGGAAAGGGAAAGAGAGTGCAGAAGAAGAAGATCTTCTGAGTGAAGAGGAGGAAGCACAGATACAACAGCTGTTTGATGGAGAGAGCGATCTGATTGTGCTGATGATGCGGTCGACGCAGAAGAAGCAGATTTTGAAGGAGGCAAAAGAGCTGGCTGTGCTGGTGAAGGGAGAGCAGACACATTCAGATGAAATTGATGTCAATGAGATTGGGAAAGGAGAGGAAGAAGGAAGTGGAATGACTCCTTTAAAATCGAATAAGAAGAAGAAAGCAGAAAGGAGGAGGGCAAAAGAGGTGCCGTTGGTTGACAGGCTTTTTGAGCTCATCCGAACAGCCGAGTCGCAAATCAATGCTCGTCTGCTTCTGCAGCTGGAGCAACAGTCAGGCAGAGCAAAAGAGAGGAGCCAGCTGGCTTATGAATACGTGTGCGAGCAGCTGAAGTCGATCAGACAGGTCTGCTTATTTATGTTATTTCCATTGAAATCATTTCTTTTTTATTTTCTTTTAAAAAAAATGATTGTGTAAAATTGAATAATTATCTATTTTATCACAACAGGATTTGACCATCCAGCACATCAACAATGAATTCACAGTCTGTGTCTATGAGACACACGGCAGAATTGCTCTGATGGAAGGCGATCTCAGCGAATACTCACAATGCCTGTCTGTTCTCATGCATCTCTACAGAGACGGAATCAGAGGTGTGTTCAAATAATGCATACATATATTTCTTATTCTTTCTTTCTTTCTTTCTTTCTTTCTTTTTATTTTATTTTATTTGTTATTCTCTTCATCTTTTCTCTTTCCAAGGAAATGTGTTGGAGTTCACGTGCTATCAGTTCCTGCATCGCATCTACATCAACGAGAGCTCTTCGATGGTGACCTTCCTCTCTGAAATATCGCCACGTGCGAGGAGCCATCCGTTCATCATGTTCTGTCTGAAGGTGTGGCAGGCAGTTTCCAAAGACAACTGGGTGGAGCTGAAGAGGCTGTGGGAAGAGTGTCTGCCCCATCGGAAACACACACACGAACAGAAGAAGCAGCAAGAACAGCAGAAAGTGATGATGATGACGATGATGATGAGTTCTGATGGACACGAAACAGAAAAGGAGAAAGAACAAGAACAGAAGAAGAAAGAAGAAGAAGAGGAGAAAGAGAAAGAAGAGAAAGAACAAGAAGAGAGAGAAAAAGAGGAGAGGCACTTTGAGCGGCAGATGCGCCGGCGGTGGTGGATGGGGAAAGCAGGTGCAGCAGCAGCACTGCGGAAGAAGAGAGCATCACAAACATCTCAGTCATCAGAGCAGTCAGTGAAGAGAATGACAGCAGCGGCGCCATCGCAGACGCTGCCAGTGATGTCACATGTATTTCTCTCTCTGTTGTGGGGGCGGATGAAGAAGAGGATTCTTCACATATACGCCATCGGCATACGCCCGCAGCTGTCGGCAGAGAAGGAAATGGCAGAGGTGATTGCAGATGTGGAGAACGGGGACAACCGAACAGCTGAAGACATTCTGATGTCTTTGGAGGACGAAGACGATGAGGGAGAAGACGAGGCTGCTGGGGAAGAGAAAGGCACTTCATCCAGAAATGAGACAGGAAGAGAAGCAGAAGAGAAGAGAAGAGAAGGCAGCCCTTCTGCAGCAGCCAAGCCGAAGACAGAACAAGAAGTGAGGAGGCAGATTTGGGCGATGCTGAGCGAGGACGAAAAAGAAGAGGTAAGAAACGAGTGGGAATCTGTCCTGAAGCAGCAGAAGATCGAAGCAGCGATGCATTGGATCAAGCAGAATGGCGCTGTCTTCACCCTGCCTGAGACAAAAGACGGAGAAGTGGCAGACTTGCAGGTCGATCTGAAGCAGACCCAGCTCAATCTGATGAACAAACACGAACTCATTTCATTCTCTCCTTGTGGGGCTGCTCTGTCTGTCGTTCCTGCTGCTGCCCCTTCCACTTCACCACAATCTTCTCCTTCCACCCCATTTGCTGAACACGAGCTTTCAAACACTTCAGCAAGGAAAAAGCTCTTGTTCGGCGATGATTACGTTGACACTGAAAAAGAAATAACAGTTGCTAAAACTATTGGACAAGCAACAAAGAGCATCACACAAATGATCCGAAAGAAATCATAGCTAATTTCAAAAAAATCACTTCATTTTTTCTTTTAGGAATTCTTGAGCACCCCTCTTTGGCATTTCATTTTTAAAATAATTATTGAATGGTATAGCAATAAAATATTGCAAAAATATTTCCTATTTATTGAAGAATGAAAAGAAATAGCATTTCGATCTAAACCATTGTACTATTTGTTAGAAATGGAAGAAAAACAATCGTCATATCTCGATTTTTCCATCTTAGAGTTGCCAGCAAATAGTCTTTATGATTGGAATTTCCTTAAGGAAATAGAACAACGCAACATTTTTCAGAAAATAGTTGATGATTTTCATTTTCAAAATTACACACGTATATCGCAATTATTTTTTGTGAATATTTGTTTACAAACTTTTTATTTTATTTAGTTGGAGATAAAAGTGTCGTTTCAATGGGACAGCAGACTACAACGCCTTCTCTACTTCAACTTAAGAAAATTGACCAGAAGAGAATAAATCTTTCTCGACTGATTGCTTTTTATGCTCGAAAGAATCTTGAAACAGGAGTGTGTCCAAGCTATTGCTTCTATGTGAACCATGCTAATTGATTTTTCCATCTTTTTTTCTTTGTGATATTTGTTGTGTATTAGTTTCAAAAATTTTCAAACAGTTCTTTGAAGATTCAGGATATTGAAAAAGAAAAAGACAACATCCCGCTACGAGTTGCACTAACCTTATATTGTGCAACTGCAAAAATGATGAACAAAACATCCAGACTTTCGTCAAGTGCGATTATTAAGTCAATTATCGAGACTTTGAAGCAAATAACATCAGACTCAACAGTAATTTATGATCAGTCGCTGTACAAGCAAATCGAATCTTTGATGTTATCACTTTCCAGTCCGGATACAACAGAAAATGGAGAACAAACGACCTCTATTGAAAGGGAAAGCCAATTTATTGAATTGGCGCTACAATTTGCTTTGGCGACGGGACGCCTTCATTTCTCGATTTCAGCGGTTAACAAGTTATTAAGCGAATCTGCATCTGATTTTCGCAAATCTGTAAACAAGGAATTCATAGAATCTCTTAAGCAATTTTTATTTATTAATCGGCCAGCGTTAATCTGCCCTAGCTCAGCCTCGAATAGTCTTGCATTTGAGGTTGAATATGCACAGCCTAATGACTTGAGGGTTGCAAATGATTTTCTGAAAGTTCCATCTGCTTCTCTGATGCAAATGCTTCAATCGCAGGAGACCACAGGAATATGCTCAGATGGCTTGTACATATATCTTCACACTGGCCGATGGATCCATCGCTTTGGGAGCGGAATTGGAGGAGGCGTAGTTGGAAGAGAAATTGTGAAGGATGGAGAAGGAAGAGTTTTGGATATCGGAACAAGTCAGCTCTTTGAATTCAGAGAGAACAATTCCAAGGAACAAAGCGATTCACAGTCCAAATCTGATGAAGTCAATACATTTTCTGGATTTGATGAAACTTCAAATGGCTGGGGTGAATGCGACATTGCCGGGCTGTGCGCACCATACCGTCAGCTCGTTGTAGTGCATCACTCGAATCTGGATCATTTGAAGTCAAAAGCATTTTTAATTCAACAATCAGCAAACAGAACACCAGCCGTTTCATTTTCTCCATCACCTTCACCTTCTCCTTTATCTCCATCGCTTTCTCTGTCCATCAATTCACCAGCTTCTAGAGCTGCTACTTCGCCACAACAGAAACTAATGCAACTACAAGACTGCTGCATAATGAGTTTCTTCGATGCAGAGTCTTTAGAATGCGTTGAAAGATGCTTTTCTGAAAGTCATTTCCCAATTTTGTTGGAGCTTCTTGAATCGACAAAAAAAGATGAAGCATCAGAAAGCAAAAACATGTCTATCAACAACATTTTTGCTTCTCTTTTCCCTTCATATTCAGAAAAAACCAGCTCAAAATTTTCTCTGTCGAGCATTCAGATACCGGATGTTTTGTCAGTTGTATCACAACTCACAAAAACCCATCCTCAGTTGCATCATGCCCTTAAGACAAATTGGGTGGAAAATTTGAGAAAAGAGAAAAAGAGAATGATTATTGAGCAAAAAAAGCAGTTTCAGCGACTCCGTGATAAGAACTACAAAGAAGAAGATGGAGCTGATGGATCAAACAACGAAATTGATGAAGAAAAGAAAGATAAAGATGATATCAAGGCAGCTGATACGAGTGAAGTAAAAGAACAAAGCGAGGGCAAGCAAGAAGCTGAAGAAGACGAATTAAACGAGAATGAAGAAATAAAGATAGACGAAGCAATTGCAGCAGAATTGATGGCCATTGGCATTGACGAGAGCTCAAATGGAGCGCAAAGTGGAAGTGGAACACAAAGTCATTTTGATGATCTGTTTGACGAAAGAGATGACGATGTGATGCTTTCTGACAGGAGAAAAGCGAAAGCAGACGCCGAAGATCTTGCTGAGAATTCTGCAGAATTGTCGTTTGATGAGTGGGAGTCCGGTAGAGACAGGGACACGCTCCACAAATTGAATTCATCTGATGAGCATGCAACAAGTCAGAATGAACACAATCCATTTTGGCTGAGCGTTTCTCAGCTGTCGAGAATGGGATACAAATCATTCACACGCTTCACAACAGATGGCAATCGTCTGTTTCACATTGCAACTCTGCTCAGATCGTCAGAGGATCCTGTTGTGTTCTTGCTGGTTACAGTGTTTGATCGTGTTTCACGTGAAGATACGAAAATATCTTCTGACTCAACCAATGAGGCAAATGTCAACATATTGGAATGGAAAGTGGTATCTCGACATTTGTTGAATATGAGGACACTGGAAGCAACTGGAAACGAACGATGCTGCTGCTCAATCTGTTCTTCTGAAATGCCAGCAATAGGAGCACTTTACTGTCCAATTTGTACTCAAATAAGAAATGGAATAGTTGATTCAACAACTCTTCATGAAACTCAAAACAAAAACACAAACAGCACAGATAGTTCAGACGATGCATATTCGAAGAGATGCGAAAGGGAAAATGCGAAAGAGGAAAAGCAACTTGAAGAAATGGTTGGACCAACATTAGACATCGGTACACCAAATGAAGAATTTTCAATGAATGAAAACAATCTCTGCAATAATATCACTCCTTCTTCTTTGTCACTTCAGCTTTTGGAGAATTCTTCACATGATAGCAAAAATATGCATTCCCATTTCTTGGTTTGCAATAAATGCGCTTCGTCCAGCTTCAAATCATCAACTCATCTAGCAACCCATCCTCTTGATGCGATGCCTCTCAGAAGAGAGAAACAAGTGACATTTGACATGATTCGAAATGGTTCAATTAGCTGCGTTGGTAATACGATATGCATTTGCCCCGGAAGCAACAAGGAACAAAAGGACAAATCCAAAGCAAACAAAGCTTCACAAGGGAACATTTTGAAAGGAAGCAAACTGAAAGAAAAAGAAGAGTCTTTGGGAGAATCTGCCAGGCTTGGCTTGCAGTTCGACCCATTTTGCGAGGGGAAAATGTGTGTTGATTGGATCAACAAGATGCTGATTGCTCGAAAAAGAGGAGACGATGCACAGAAAGACATATTGGTGATAGTCCCTTCGAGTTTCGCATCAAATGTTTCAATCAAAGAACAAGAAAAAGGATTGAGGGATTCAATAAAGCACAATCAGCGCACTCTATTTGCAGACATCAAAGAGAAGATTCTTTCTGAAGGAGAAAAGAAGATGACAGGATCAGAATTAGCGTATCTTATTCTCTCGCACTTGGCGGATGTGTCTTCATCGGCCAATGGACAAACCTATTCAGAGGACGAATTCCTTCCTCTTTTTTCTCCTCATTCAATTGATGTTGGAACACAACTATTTGATGAATTCCAACTTTCACTTGAATTGCTGTGCAAATCTCTAAAAGCACAAAAATCCTCAGAAGAAGGTTTAATCGTTGCACATGCAGCTGCATTCATGCTTAACTTATTGAAAACAAATATATTATCTGTCATTCGTTCTCCTTATTCTCTTAAAGCACTTGGGTTGTCTCGTGCTGTTTTCACGCAAATACAGAAAAATCTATCAAACATATCATTTGCTATTTCAGAACTGATGGAAACTGGATGCGATCCGAAACAGGTTGAGATTCTTTCAGTAGTCAAAGAAGAAGCATTGTCTGTTTCTGCGATAATGGCAACAGGTCTATCAGAATCAGCTTCAGCTTCAGTCGATGCACTGTCTGAAATTATTCAGCAAAGAAATCCCGAATCACAAAAGATTATTGTTTTTAGATCATCAGTTAGCGAAATTCTGCAACACACATTTGATGTCATTCCACAAGAAGTCTATCAGCACATAATCTTTTCTGTGTTTTCCGATCCAAAAACTTTAAGAAAGGCGGGAAGAATGAGCGCGGAATCGAATAACAGCACAGCCTTCTTCAAAGGCATCAGCGCCCGGAGATATCCGATTTATTCTTTGGATTCATTGTCTTTTAATGCAGACTCGTCTTCTTCGTCTGTGAATCCTATTATCAGTGGACTGCTTTCAATTCTTTCCTCATTGATTCAGTGCGAGTCCATTGCATCAGTCAAAGAATGTGACCGTGCCTTTTGCCCTCGATCACTTCCTTCATCTTATTCTTCTGATGAATCATCGTTTAACCTCCGCTTATTCCTCCTGTTTTTGCAGAGGCAACTGTTTTCTCTGTTCTTCCGTTTGATCCCTCGAGAGGGATTCGCTCAACGCAACGTGCAAAACATCAAATCTTCTATCGAAGCTGACAAAGATGATCAGCAAAATGAAGATGAGCAACAATCAAAGGAATCACCTTTGTCTGTTCCAGCAGAATCTATTGATCCTGTTTCGAATGCGGTCTTTCCTTTCTTTGCGCATTACTCGCTTGTGCTCATGAAGGAAGCAAAAGCTGTTGCTTATCATTTGATAAGAAGAATTCGAGAAAAAATCGAATCAGAATCCAACAAACAACTTCCTCCTTTCCTTAAAGCAAACATTCTGTCATCAATTCACCGTTGCTTGATTGGATCATTGCTTCGTCCTTTGCTTCCTTTAGTTTCCTTCATCAGTTCATTGTCTGTCGATGCATCTGCACTTTTTGCTCCTTCTGTTTTCTCACTTATTTCTGTTCTAAACAATCTTTTTTCATATCTTTTCGGAGAATTCTCCGAAAAACCATCAGAAGACAAATACCCTTCAACATCTTCCTCTAATAAACTTCAATTGCCTCCTCTTCACTCACTTCATCCATCAGAATTCTATTCAGAACAACTTCGATTAATCAGAAACACTGTCATTACACCACCAAAACTGATCACAACTCGAATATTCACTTCACATCCTTACAAGAACAACGAAGACTGGAAAGAAATCGTGTTTGTGCCATCTGCACTTGGTTATCGAATAAAATTCAATTCACAATGCAAAACAGAGCAAAGATATGACTTTCTCACGATTTCTCTTCCGACCCGCCAACAAATGGCCATTGCAGTTGAGAAATCCTTCTCAACAGTCAATTCAGAGCAGACAACTTCATCTTCACCTTCATCCACATCACCTTCATCTCACTCTCATACATATCGAAGAGCCATTCGCTTGCCAAAGAAATTCCATGAAGATGGAAGAAGACTTGCCTTGTACACAGGATCATCATTTCCCAAGGAAGAACTCGTGATTATGCAGCCTGCATTGGTATTTTCATTCTTTTCTGACAAAAGTGGTGTTGATTGGGGAGTTGATTGCAACGTTGTGCCAATAATTGCACAGTCATCAATTGCAATTGGAGGAGTTGTTAAAGGAGAGGATGATGAGATGCTTAGAATCAAACGCAGCATCATGCACAAAACAATTGCAATGAAAAGGAAAGAGCAGCTCTCATTCGAAAAGACCGCTTCGTTGACTCCTTCAGCAGCTGCATTGCTATCAATAACCGAACAACAAAAAGGGACGAAAAAGAAGTCAGAACACAAAGAGGATTACATTGGAGATGGATTGTGGTGCGCAGAGATGATTTATGCCCTCTCATCGCTTGCTGACTGCTGCACAAAGAAAGTGTTTTCCCGAGCAAAAGGACAAACATTTGCACCAAATGTTCAGATAACACATTCCTCTGTGTCATTTTCTGATTTGGATGCATCTGCATCTGCTTCTGCTTCTGCGAGTTCCTCGTCATCGTCTGCATCCTCATCTCTTGAGGTTGTTTCAACCGAAACACCTCAAACACTTTCGTCTCTTCAATCGATGAGCGAAATTGAGTGCATAACTTTGGTTAAACACTTAAATGATAATTCATGCGAAGTTATTCGTTCTCTAATCTCCTTCATGCTAAAAGAAATCGATTCAAAAATTGCAACACCAATCAAAATAACCCCAGAATTTAACACAAATGGCTCAAATACTAAGTCACTTGCAATGAATCTTATCTTTTCATGTTCCGATTCAGAGCTTCTTCGAATTGCACAAAAAGCAATCAAATCAGTAAGCTTAAGCAGCCTAATTACAAAGGATTCTGAGCAATTGGTGAATTGTGTATCCGCTTCTGCTTCATTTCTTAGGGCACTTTTGAAATGTGAAGTGAGCAATCACTTGAGAAGGAACACAGCTGTTGCGCTTTTGAATGAAATTATCAGTCCAGTAGATGATCTGGCACACAGTCTGTTTACCACACTCAGCATTCAACAAATCAGCACAAGTGCACATTTCATTGCATCAACACTGTTTGCTCCTTCAATGCGAAGCAAAATATTTGACGATGGAAACCGGCTTTCCTTTGATGGATTAAGACTTCTCGAAGGTGTGATTTCTCTTCTGAATAAAGAAATTTCTGAGTTTGCGAAACAACATTGCGTCAGCTCATTGTTATCATCATCATCGTCAGCAATGGCAAATGAAACAACAAACTTGTCTCTTCTAAAAAGGCATTCTGCAATGCTTCTTTGGATATCTCCTCAAACGGCTTTGCTATGCTCCAGGATTTCTTCAATTTTAGATGTTTTGCGAACAGTTGGGAGCGTTTTACTGTATTTCCTTTCACAGCCGCTTTCAAAAGAATCTAAGAATTTACTGGAAAAAGGAGTATCAGAGTTATCAAAGTCATTAAGACAAATTATAATGTTGCCAAATTGTCCAACATTCGAATATACAAAAATGAAAGTCATTGCAATTTCTGTCCTCCGCTCAATGCTGTTTGCGTTGTATGACAAATCTCTTTGTATCCAAGAAGAGTTTATTCCACTAAGAACAGAAGTGTTAGCAGTCTTAAACGATATTTTATCTGCACTTTCATTCAGTTTTGAAGCAGACGCTTTCATCACAACTCCTCGTGCTCATTTGGGTTTGGACATGTTGGAAGCAACAATGAAGAATGCAGCTCTGCTCAAACACTTCTCCACCATCAAAAAAAGCAAATCTTTTGACGAGAAAGCTCAACTGTTTCCAAACGAAAAGGAAGAGCAATCCGATGCTGTTGAAAAGTCTTTGATGAATAATAGCAAAGCCTCTGAAGTTGTGCTTCGCGATTCAATTGAGATGTGTGTTGCCAAAGTTTCATTCTGCCGAACAGAAGAGGAGGATTGGTGCGATGAACAAGTACTCAATTTAGGAATGGATAGAAATTATAATACAATTGATGTTGTTGCTTTGGATGATACTGTTGCATATGATGCTCTTTCTCTTCTTCGCGAGCTCATTGCCCTGAATCAATTCAACAATGACTTTATTAACAGCACAAAATCTATTTATGAAAAGAAAAGATTATTTGATTCGAATTATCAATTTTCTCCTATTGAAACAGTTGCAAGATTGTTTGTCACTGGATCGCCTCGCATGAAAGAGGCTGCTGCTGAATGCTTTGCTTATTTGCTTCAGTTTATATCACCAGCAGAAGCGACAAATAAAGATAAATGCAATGTCACAGTGCCTATCCTTGGAAGATGCTATGATTTCGTTGATATTTTAATGTTAATGTTATCATTGGCAAATATTAATAGATTCAGATTTATACTTTTCAAGTCAATAAATAAATATTTAAGTGATAGAGAGTTGCAAAGCAAACAGCAATCTTCATCATTGTCATCAACAAAAGACGACCATGCATTCTATTTTCTGATCCTCTGTGTTCGGTTAATGAACAGCACAGAAACACTCACACACAATTTCTCTTCTTTGGCAAAACTTGTCATGGAGCCTTCATCGCCTCTTATTAAGAAGTTAGCTGCAGACTCTGTACCATACTTGCTGCTTTCACGAAATGAGTCACTGCAAACTGCAGCTAATCCAACGAAGTATTTGTCTTCCTCCGAAGAACTGTTTTCTGTGATTTCACCATTTCTGATGCTACCAAAGGGAGATCCATCAATTCTACTGGATGCGAAGTCAGGAGCCTTTCACTCGATGATTGGAGGAGATCAACTGGATGAAGCCACACTAACTGTTGGTGTTGAATGGGTACATCATCTGAAACAATGTTTACAGAAGAACAGAACAGGTTGGAATCGATCCGATGAACAAAATATTAGTTGCTCGTCTGCGTCGATTATTAAGCCTGAACCTTCAATTTTGGAATTTGCTGTTAAAAGTCCTTTCTCCGAAACTCCATCCCCCGAATCATCCCCTTATCCTTCTTTGTATACTTCTGACTCTCCATCAGATGAACCATCACAATCCAAATCATTAGCACAACGTGCGTCTTCTTCTTTTGAACCAGAAATGGAACGAAGACTTTGCGTTTTTATTGCATCTGTTATTCGCTTCTTTGCTGTACCTTTTCGATGCCACTCAGCAAGCAGCTTACGAAATATACAGCAAAAAGTTTCTTATTTGATTAAAAGCATAATTAAAAATAAAGCCGGAGAAGGTGAATTGAATTGGTCATCTTTCTTGTCTTCTAACGTGAAAGGCAATATATTAGAATTGCCAACACGAATTTCAGATGCCTTTTCATGGCTATCCATTTCATATGAAAACGAAGAAGATGATAAAGAAATCTCTTTTACAGATTCATCTTGTCAAAATTTGCAGATTGCTCGTATTCATGAAATTGTTCAATCACTTTCTGCTTTGACTTTGCTGAAAGCAGATTCTGTCTCACCGCATTCTGAAGGAGTGAGTGAACATCAGCTGAATCACCAGAACGTTGCTGTTAAACAAACAGATTATAAAGCTGGATTAGATTTGAACTGCAAAGTTCAGTCTAAAGATGTAACCAATGAGGAGAAAGGAAATAATTGTTGCGATGCAGAATGCGCTGCTAACAAGTTAGAGAACGAAAATTCAACATGTTCTTCAAATTGGCCCATTGCGCTCAATCTATTTTGCTATCAGTCAGTTTGCCATGATTCAACTCATTCTGAAAATGAAATGGAGAAATTGTCAGATATGATAGGAGCCATTACAAAGCAATATGAAAAGCAGAATGATTTGAACAGGCACATGTTGCAAAATGGAAAAGAGTCGATGGAGCATCCAATGATGCTGACTGCACTTTTGGTTTTGTCACACGCAAACCTTATTATTCGTTCACTGATTTCGGAACTTGCCACCGATTGTCTTTCTCATTCGCATTCTTCAGACTTTTCAACAACGAAAGGAGTATTTTCTATGTATCCGCTCATTTCATTTCTGAGAAGTGCATTCAATTCTTCTTTGGCTGACATTCCAGAATCTGCGCTGAAGCTGAATCAAATGATAGATAAATTTAATGAAACAACAGTTCAGAATGATTTAGCATACATGCTTTCTAAAAACGATATTGATAACGTTATTATTGATGAAGCACAGCTGCCAAGTTTCATTGATGGAAAGAATGATTCAGTAATGAAAATTAACAAAAAGAAGAAAGAAGCAACAGAAACATTCAAAAAAGAGAAAGGAGAAGAAGGCTCTAGCAAAAACAAAGCAAATGAGGCAGACGAGTCTGATGAAGACGAGAGCAGTTCCGAAGGCTTGAACGATATTTCAAAACGATTAAGTTCAGAAGTTCAGCGTTTGGAAGCTCTGAAAGCTTCGCGGAAGAGAGCAGCAATGCCGATGCATCCGCAATATGAAGACGAACCAATTGTTGACTTCGAAGACTTCGACCCAGTCGGTGGTGTGTCTTCTGCCATCACAACGATCCGCCCTGTTGTTGACCAGTCTTCTCAAGCATCATCGTCAGCTTCGTCTTCCTCTACGTCTTCCTCAGTTTTCGTTGATAAATATCTTTCTCTTTGGGAATCTTCATCTTCATTCTTTGATGTCGTGACAACAGTTTGCTTCTGTTTCTGCAGACGGTGCTATACGCTGGGTATTGCCAAGTGCGCATGCGGAGCATTTTTGAAAAGCAGATCACAAATTATTGACGATTCAGCAATGGATCAGTTTATCTGTGAGGAATGTGGCTCAAAAGGCAGAATATTCGATTCGTTCGAATGTTCATGTCGTTTCCCCGATGATGATGAGTCAGACAGCAGCAGTCTGGTTGACTCACTGAGTGATGACAGCGAGAAGAAGGATGATGCTTCAGCTGCAGCGGTACCACAACATTCGAATCTATTTTATGATGATGGTCCTTATGATGATGAGGAGTATTCAGACGAAGAAGATATGCCAATGTCTCATTTACCGCCACCAATAAAGAAGAAGAAGAAGAAGCGAACACACGAAGGCAAACTTAGCAAAGCAGAGAAAAAACAGATACGTGCAGAAAGGAAGAAAGAAGTCGCAAAAGAAAAACGAAGGATGAAACTGATTAAAAGCGAGGCTTTGAGTGCCTTTTTTGCTTTGGTCAGTCGTCTGGAGCTGAAAGCTGTTGGATTGGCACTGTCTTCAGGCAAAGAACCCCTGACTTGCCTACTCCACTGCAAAAAGTCTTCTGTTGCTCGATTCCCCATTAATGGGCTGAAGACACTTATGCAGTGGATTCCGAATGAAAGAAAACTGTTCTGTCCTGTCGACAATGACTTAAAAAAGAAAGGCTTATCACAGCCAGAACGAGGCACTTCTTCAATGACACTGGAAAGTGGAAGTACTGGAGAAAGCGGCGTGGGGCCTATTTCCAATGCAGATGGAGTTGCCATTGTGTCAAGTGCTCATCAAAGCGATGAAGAGAAGAACGAAGACGAAGATGGATGGGACAGATCGAGAATAATTGATTACTCCGAAGTAAAACATCCATCTTTGGTAGTTGACCCAAATCTTTTGTGGGCAGAAGACGATCTCAAACAGAAAAAGAAGAGAAAGACAAAAGAATCAAAGAAGTCAACAAACGTACAAGAGCATTTGCAAGCTCCTTACAATCTTTCATTTAAGCAACGAGAGTTTGATTCACTTGGGTGCGAATGGAGTGTGCTTCCCTGCTTTTTATCCAAAGATGCAATAGAAAGCTTTCTAAATGTTCCTCCTTCCACAAAGTTTGAGAGAATGCGCCGAAATGCCTTCTGGATGTCGAGCAAAGAGCAGGCCACACAGCTGATTGAAAGTTCAAAGAAGATGCTGCCTCTGATGCAGGCAGAAAGAGACAAAGAAGAACGACTTATTTCTACCATTCAAAAAACTGCTTCTTCAGGCAAGGCCAACGAGACATTTGCGCAAAATGCAAATCTTTTGATTCCGCCAAATCTGGTAAATCAACACCTACCTTCTCCGACTGATGAGCATCTTCTTTTGTCTCCATTCTCCGCCTTATCCGATTCGAAATATGCAAAAATAAGCTGCTTTTCGACTATTTATCCTGCATTATCCCCTCTGCCTTTGCGTATCGTTCAGGAAACGGTTAAAAGTTACCTGCGAACAACAATTGCAGATCATATTGATGATTGGAAGAAAGGTTGGTCATCCATTGAGTTTGCACCCAACCAGGTTCCAATGCGGAGTCTGCCACATTATTCTCACGTTGCAAGACTTATGAAAGATTTTATGGGTAAATCACTTTTCTTTCCTCCATATTTGGTGATGTCGTTCATTCATTCTCTGTCACTGTCTGCAGGAGACCGTGTGCTGATAGTAAGCGGAGATAACTATGCACTTTCAGCTGCTGCTGCAAGGCTTGTTCGACCAGGAGGAATTGTCATGCAGCCAATGAGCACAGACCAATTCCAACTTTTGAAGAAGATTCAGGCATCCAAACAGAACAAATTGAAGGTGCAAATTTCTCTATTGCCCGAGGCAACCAGAAATCAAAAAAGAGAGCAGAGAGAGAAAGAAAAGCAAACAGCTGAGATTTGCCTCCGCTGCCATACCAATCCATGCTGCTGTGCGTCAATGCCACTCTACGACAGCTTGGAATGCGACTTTCCTATGAACTTCTTCCCGTTTGTGTCTGTTCTTTTAGCAATGGAAAAGGATTTGTTTACGTTTGACAAGATTCTAATCACAGGAGCTGTTGATAATCGCTCATTGTGTCATGCACTTTCTTTGCTTGACCCAGAAACGAGAGATGCTTGCCTCATTTATACCGAAATCGATGAAGGCAGAGTTGTCGCGCTTTATCCCAATCACAAAGCTAAGAATGCTATGAAAAGCAATGAAAATGATGCAACTTCAACGCATTTTAATGGGGAAGAGCATCAGATAATCAAAAGAATGTATTTTAGATTAAACAGGCCAACTGTTGTTGAAGGGATTCCAAAGGGAGGAGTGATGAAATTGAATGAAGAAAAAGCTGAGATAATTTTGAATTCTTCGGTTAGTAAACGATATCTTTTCAGAATAAAGGATGCTCAGCACGTTTTCTTAAATTCATTTATTGAGCCTGAAACAGAAAAACGCGAAAATTCGCATTCCAATACTTCATCAACTGATATGTTGGGAGGCGCTCTTACTTCTTCATCTTCTGGGCCATTTTCTCAATCAACTTCTTTGGGTTTGCCTCCATTTATGTCGCCAAAGAACAAATCAAAGGGGTTATATCCGTTCGTATGCACAATAGAATCTCAGGTGCAACCCAGTTTTCTCGGATTCTCTCTCGGAATTCGCGACAGGCAGAGTGGTCTGGACGAGCAAGGAATACTTCAAAAATTTAGACAAGGAGCACAGGGCGAGTGGAGTTCCGTACAGTGCATACAGGAAGGTATTTGCTCCGTTTTTGCTACTCCCCACGAACTGATCAACAACCCTACAAAGCCTTTTCTTGAAAAAAAGATGAAACAAATCCGCAAAAAGGAGAGAATTCATCCTGCCTATGTGTTTAATGAAGAACTGGAGTCGCGTCTGCCAAAAATGCCTGAAGATCCTTTGCTGCTTCCATGCTACATGTGGAATTTGCTCTCCAGCGGTCAGTTGAGCGAACTTGCAAATCGGTCTGGAAGCATTCCATTTGCGATATCTCCTTCATCTCCTTCAGTTTCTTCTCTGCCCTCTGCAGCATCTGAACATTCTTCATCTGGGCGCAAAAGTCACGACAAAGATCGTTCATCTGCAGTCTCAGTTAAAATGCTGCCTTTAATTGCTGAAATTGGAATGACCAGCATGGTTCCTGTTAGCCATCAGGCAAAATTATACATTGAGCTATCGTATATTTCCTGTTTTCATTGTGGCTTGCATGACTCTGAAGGGTTGTGCATTTCGTGCTTTGTTAAATGCCACGATCACAGGCATCGGAGAGCAATTGAAGGAGAAGGCTCACAAGACAGCGAAAAGAAGAGGCTGAAGCCTGTTTCTGTGAAAAAGAATATGGAACAACAATTACCAGTTTCGTCTTATGGCGGACCATCATTTGCGTTATCAAGGACAATGCCTCCAAGAACGTTGAACCCTTCAAAAGATGTTAATATCAGAAGTTGTGAAGCATTTTGTGACTGCTGCAAAAGTAAACACCAGGACTGGCCATGCTTTTGCAACCCGCTTGAGCATCCAGCATCGCAGCTCGAATCAAACTTTTCTGGCCACAAAAAATACTCAGGTCCTCCCGGGATGGCATCATACACAAAGAAGGATAAGAGAGAGTTGCTCGATGACATCCCACGCCCTGGGGATTATATCTGGATCTCAGCATCGCAGGAAATATTTCCGCCATTCTTCATTAGCACGAAGACCGCTATGAAACTGGTAAAAGACGGAGAGCAGGTTACTTTTATGGGAAGATTGTGGAAGAGCACAAATGAAGAAGAGAAGGTAAGCGATGAAGCAGAAATCGAAGAATTATCATCAGAAACAAAAGAAGAAGAAAAAGTCGAATTAAAAGAAGAAAGCGAGAGTAAAGCATTTGAGCAGCCTGCTATCGCTTCCGTTTCGGATGAAGAACAATCCATCAAAAGCGATGAACCAGAGTTGAAATTGAAGGAGCCAATGAAGAAAAATCATTCCACAGCTAAAGCGCTTACTCTTCTTTTGCTGAAATGTGCTGATCAAATTCATTTGCCTGCTGATGAAAAGATTGAAGATGAAAGCTCTATTAAAAGCCCAATTGTTGAGGAAGAGTTCAAATCACATCAAATCAAAGATAAAAGAGCTCTCACGCTTGCAATCCTAACAGCTTTGAAGCAAAACGAATCAAAGAAATTGAGTGAATCAGTTGATCCTGTTGTTAATGCTAAAAAATTGAGTAGAGGGTTGAGTCTGTTGTTGCTCAATTATTCGATGAATGGTCATAAAAGTTTGTCAAATCCTTTCCGTTCAGGTTCTTCTCAAGATTCAAAAATTGAAGGATTATCTGCCAAGCCCTCTCAAAAAGCCAAAGCATTAGCTCTTCTCCTTTTAAATATGCACTCAAAAGACTCAGAAAACGTTAAGAAATCTGCTTTGGCAAAGAGCTCGATAACAAATGCCATTCCAAGTTGTGGCAGTTCTCATAAAGGACTGTCATTGCTGCTGCTGACAATGAATCACAAAAAGAATGAATCCAAAAAATTATTGAATCCTTTCTGTTCATCTACAATTGGTGGAGAAAGAAGTTCTTCTGAAATGTCAAAGATGTCAAAGGCCTTGCTTCTTCTTATCTTAACAAAAAAAATTGGAAGAGGAAAACCTTTGCAGACATCGCTTCCTGAATCAGATTCTGCTGTCTCCAGGTTACTCGGTAAATCTTCTCCACTTTCTTCTGAAGCTGCCCACAAAAGCTGGAGCAAATTGGATTCTAATTCGCAAATGCCTGCAATAAATCAGTCATCTGCCTTTTCTCCTTCTAAGAAACAAGAGACAGAAGTGAAAGATGAATTTTGGAAAGGTGGTGAGCCCGATCTGACAACAGTGTCAAGCAAACTTGGAGCTGTTTCGCTTCTTCTTCTCACTTTTTCAATGGCAAAAGACAAATCAACCTCCTCATCAACTGCCAAGATTTCAAATGAAGTTTATAACACTTCTGTTTTCAAACGCAATTCATCAGAAAAGCCTTCAAATATTTGTACAGCAGAATCAAATCAAAGAATTTCAAAAGATGTTGAAAAAGAGGATAGAAGCATGCAAAATAAGGATGATTCTAAAAGGAGGAATGCGAAAAAGGGTGCACTGCTGCTTTTGTCTTTGACTCGTTCTTATTTGAAAGATATGAGTGCAACGGATTCATTCCATCAACGCAATCCATTTAGCACTTCTTGCAGAGAACAAAAAGTGATTTCACAAGATTCAAAACCTTCATCAGGAATAAGCAAGACGAATTACAAGAACATGGCGAAAGCTCTTGATCTTCTTTTATTAACAAAGGCACATAAAACTGATAAAAAACGAGCACTTAATCTGCTTATGCTGACGAAGAATCATAAAAGTGATAAAAAGAGAGCACTTAGCCTTCTTTTGCTCACAAAGGAGCGAAAAGCCGCGAAAAAACGTGCACTTAATCTTCTTTTGTTGACAAAGGCACATAAATCTGAAGAAAAGCAATCCGTTGAATCATCTTTGAAATCAGACTTCCACTTTTCGGAGAATCATTCAACGAACGATTCGTTTAATGCTGATAGCACTTGCCCAATTACTCAATCAGGACCTGTTGCATTTGGTAGAACAAATTCGGCTGTATCTTCACATACTTTTGTATCACAGCCTCCTCTTACTCACATTTCGTTTGGAAGACAATCATCGCCAAGCTCCTCAATCGCAGCTTTTGGATCAACTGAAGTGGAAAGCGATCAGGAATCAAAATCAGCTCAGAATGAATCAATTCCGTTGAGGTTTGGCAGATCAAGCTTTGATGAAAAGAAAGACGATTCTTTGAAGGAAGAAAAAGAAGAATCCGAAACAAAGACTCCTTCAAGCATTCAAGCGGAAGAAAAAGAAGGTGCAGATAATGCTGAAGAACCTAAAAGAGGAGAAGAGAATTCCAAAAAAGGCTCACTTGAGAAGTTTCAGAGTTTGACAATGGAAATTGAAAAGGAATTGAAAGAGGCTCAACAGCTTCAGAGCGAAGTTGATGCCGACTCAGAAATGGTTGCTTCACTTTTGAGCGACGCCTTTTCAGCGTTTGAAGATGCAGGCTTGCCAATCGACATGAGCATGTTTGAGGACTTTGGCATAATGAAGGGATTAGGAGGAGCGAAAGAAGAAGATGAGATCAGTGAGATTGAAGAAAAGAGCGATGATGAAGATGAAAATCGCTCAGAATTCGAGCAAAGTTCAGGAGGGAAATGTTCAAAGAGTAGCAAGCATCAACATAATAAGAAATTCAGGCGATTTTGGAACGAGAACGAGAAATTGCTTGGTGGTGCATCTTCTGATGATGAAGACGAATCCGAAGAAGAAGAAAGCACATCCGAGAGTGATGATGACGATGATGATGACGACGAAGATGATGATGATGAAAGCTCTTTATCATCATCCAATTCTGATTCGGAAGATAATTCTTCTGAATCATCCTATGATGCTGAGTCCCTTATTGATGATAGAGAAAATCTTCCATTTATGAAAGAGCAGACATTGTCAACCAATTCTCAGTTATGCATTTCTTCCTCTCCGCAAAAAGACTCAACTGCTTTATTGTCAGGCTCTTTTCCTTCAGAAAGAAGACAAACAAGTATTCAGCTTGACCTCACCAAAGATTTGCAAGTTGCTGGAGCATCTCTTCCTTACGAATTGATTGAGAAAAAGGAAGCAAATGTTATGAACAATTACAAAAGGAAGTGCAAAGCGGATGCCATGTGGACAGTTATCACAGGCTCAGAACAAAAAGAGATTAACGGTGAACAAAAGTGCAGTGAGGATAAAGAAAAAGACATGACAAAGAGGAATAAACATTTCTCCTTGAAAGACAAGCTTGTTGGTGAAATTAAAGAAAAAATGAGAGAATTAGAAATCAAAGGCATTATATCACAAAAGCAGCATTCTTCTTCTGAAACAGATAAAAATGATCCTCAAAGAATGGCAGAAATGCTTGTAGACGTTCAAGACAGAGCTTATTATTCGACAATAAAAGCAAAGCAACAGAAGCTGTTTAATCAACCTGTTTTTGCTCCATATGCTTTTCTTTTGAAAGACGAAGAGGAGAATGGAGTTGATGGATCAAACGCTGAAAGGAAAGATGGCGTCCAAGATGCTGTGTTTGAACTTCCGTCAACTGAATCGATGCTAGCTGCTGAAAGATTAAATGCAGATGCATTCCCAATTCTAAGATCTCTAACAGACAATGAGATTGCAAGTTCTTCAGAAACAGGTTTGTCAAATCCTCTTTTAATTCCAGTGCCAAAAGGAGGAATCTTCGAAGAAGGAGCAGAAAAGGAGATTAAGAATACTTTTCCATCTGGAATTTTGACTGAAGATCAAGAAAAGAGCTGCTCCACTCCGTATTTCCCTCCTCTTCTCAGCGGCGACCTAACAGGAACTCAATTTTCTGCTGGCACATTCGGATATCAATGTGCAATGCGATCTTGGAACGAACAAGTCGAAGCAGGCTTGAAGAGAAATGCTGCAGTGATTGAACAATCAAATGTGGAATCAAAGAAACCAGGCAACTTAATGCAAATGAAAGTGCCTCAAATTCAAAAGGAGAAGGAGAACGAGGGCAGCGATGAAAAAGAAACATTTAGCGAAGCACATGAAAGATGGATAGCCCATCGCGATGGGACAAAGACTAATTTAACAACTTCATTTAATATTGGACAATTAGTGGCTTATTATCCTCGTTCTTCCGATTTGACTGGGGCAGGCACACAACGAAAAGACGAGCCTGTTTATCAGATTCAGGACAACTCACTTGAAGAGGGTGAAGAATACAAAGAAGGAAAAGAAAGACCAGCGAGAATCATATCAATGAATGGAGATAAATCTCGTCTGTTTATTCTTATTGATGAGAAAGAAAAAGGAACTCAACAGCTTCTTTGGGTGGATTCAAGCCGTGTCAGAGTATATTCGCATTTAAGCTGTAAACATCATTGTGGGATGCTTGCTTGGGATGAAGACGATAACTCTAAAATTGATGAAATTGAAGCAAGGAAAAACGAAGTGACCGTTGAAGATTTGAATGCGCTCGCACAGAAATCATCAACTTCTTCTGCTCTTAAAGAAGTGAATAAAGATGAAGTTGGGAATGGCGATGCTCTTTCGCATCCAACAGATAAAACGTTTTTCTCACAAACAAATTCAGCCGCTTTGTTTTCACATGGCGAAGATGATTCGAAATTATCCATTGATCCTCAAAAGAAGGTTTCTTTTAGAAGAATTCGAGAAAATGTTCCATCCATTGCACGTGAAGTTCTTGCAGCAGAAGCTGAATTGTCTCGATCAATTTCTGCGTTAACCTTCTTTACATATTTGCTGAGCATCCCTTCGTGCAGATCGAATAGTTCAGAAGTGGATGCTGTTGTTCCATCTTTTGCTTCATACATTTCTGGATTGGATCGAGGAATGGTTGCTGGAGCGATTAAAAGGCTGCTAAGCAAGCACTTAGTAGTTCTTCCTTGGTCAGTGCTCAGAAAACCCGCATCAATCAGAGAAAGCTGCAATCTTGCATTCGATTCACTAGCAAGCCCAATGGCTGCTCTGCATGCATTAACTCTGCAAATGGTAAGGATGGTTCGTGATGAAGCTAAAACTTTGCTATCAAAATGTATAAAAGCTCCACAAAGTGAAGATTCACAGAAATTGGAATATTCTGAAGAAACGAATGGATGGAAATGTCCAACAGCTGCTACGTTGTGCTGTCTTTCTTCGCAATTATCACATTTGGAAGATTATGACATTCATGGTAAAGATGAATCTTTGATTGGATTTATTGTTGCGCATCTGAATTCTTCAATATATAATTGGAACGCAATAGCTGAAGGATTGGTTGATGCTGATTCGTCATTCTTTTCACTTGAAATGCTAAAATCTGAAGCTTTCACAGAAACAGTTCTATGTTCAGCTTCAAGCCTTTCTTCAAATTCATTCATAACTCCATCTCTTGTTGACTTTTACAGAACTCGAATTGGGGAAATGCAGCACAAAGCCAAGATTGACAAGGTGCTTATGACACCGTCTTCGCTTCTTCTCAAAGACAACACCCCAACATGGGGCGACTTCTTTGACCTTTCCAAGACGCAGATAGCAGCCTCTCCTCATCCATACAAGGGCCACTCCTCTTTCGCATGTGAAGTTCATATTCCTGGAGCCTCAGGCCTTCATTTTATCTTTGACAAGAACTGTGAGACAGCCGATGCTGACGATGAACTGCTCTTTTGCGATCCAGAGAAAGGGACAGTTCTGCATTCCTGTTCAGGCGATGCTGGAAGATACAACTGGAGCGACTTCACTTTGAGCAACATCAACAGAGTGGAATTGAAGTTCAACGTGAAAAGTGATCTGGAGCCAACATGGGGATGGAAAGTGTATGTGGTTGATGCTTCGGGAAGCAGCGCAAAGGAAACATCACATTCAAAAGATCAGATGGAAGAGTCTAAAAGATTCTTAAAGAAGATGCGCGAAAGGGAGAGCGTCATTCAGAAAAAGATGGAACATCGCCTGTTAAAATTAAAGAAAAAGAATAAAAAATTGTCGAAAAAGGATGTTGAATTCGAAAATGAATATAACTTGCGAAAGGATGTTATGGATTGCACCAAAATTTCATCAAATGAGGAAATAGACGAACTCTTTTCTGAACTGTCTCCTAATGTTGATCCGCTGGATGAAGTGCTTCTCTCTCATCCAAAGCACACACTTGAATTTGGCAGCTCCAAGTCAGCGTCTCTCCTTCCCTCTCTTTCTTCATTCAAAAAGCAGTTCATTTCGACAAGTTGGAACGATGAAATTCTGAAGAGTGTGAAACTCATACATCAATCAAAAGATGGTTATCATAAGGACAATCTCGAATCTGCTACTTCTGAGGGTTCTCTTGAATTTATAATTTGGAGCATCCAACTTTTGCTCTGTCTTCCGTTGTCTGTTTCAATTGAGCAGACTGAAAAGAAGCTTTTGTTGGATCTTTCTCCATTTCTTTATCCTCTTTTACAAATTGTTTATTCGATGAATCCTCGCTGTAAATTGCTTCCTATTTTCTCTTTCCTCCTTTCCAGTTTGATTCATCGATCGGTGACTTGTTTGAGCGAGTTGTCGGCTGCTGAATTTTTATCAGTCCGCGATGGTCTTCCTATTCTTCAGCTTGAAGCTTTTAGAAAGCGAATAGAATCAGAAGAATTTGAATATTTGCTCCCTAATTCTGTGGCTTTGTTGGAGCTGAAAGCTGAAATGTCTTGTTTGTGTGAGCTTTGCAATAACGAAAGAAAAGATGATGCTTCATTATGTATTTCATCTCTTTCTTTAAAGTCATCATCTTCTTCTTCGGAAACTGTAAATGAGTATTTAAAGTCAAGTTTTCCTTTGTATGTATCAACTGAAGATTTGTCTCTGGCATTAGACTTGGAGCACCTTCAGCAGCGCTTATTTGAAGATTTCCATCTGTTTCACTCTTTCTTTGAAAAGTATTCGACCAACGAGTTGTTGGGGCTGCACAGCAAAAGCGATCTCCCGTCTAAGCATTCTCCAGCTGAGCAAATAATGCTGCTAAGATTATTGAAAATGGTAAAATCGCATATAATGCTATTTCAAGCACTGCTTTATGCAAATGGAACTGACTTGCGACCATTGTGCAATTCACTTGATGGCAAGTCATGTTTGCCATCGATCAAGCAAGAATCTGACATGAGCATAGAATACACATTCAAAGACACGTCTCAAATAAAAGTTGAAAATGTAGTCTTTTCAAATATTTCTGACGATACTCAGGTGACTGTAAAGTCAAAGAAATTTAATGAAAGTGAATCTCCAGATGCAGCAAAGGATGTTGCTGTATATTCAAATAAGGTGAGCATTGGAACGATTAAATTCATTGAAGGTAATAAAGTTTGCATAAACGTCAAATCAAGTGAAGCAAAAAGTGCTTCGAAAGGAACTGCAATTCTTACATTAACTCCCAAGTTTGAAAATGTACATGCATTGGAAGATTATGTCAATGCTGATAACTTTGAAATTCCGCAAATTCCAGCAATAAAAGAAGCAAAGCTCAGCGATGCTGAATTGGTTGAGTTGGTTAATTCAAAAATGGTCGCATCAAATGTTACATTGATTCGTAATCTTAGCGATCCTCAGCTGCTTTTCTTGATCTTTCCATCGTTCATTTCCAAGCCACAAATTGCATTGTATTACTGCATCAGATTGTCACTTATTCTTCTGCTTAACAAAACTGTCTCTAGTCTCATTTCAACTGTTCCTGTTCATCTTCTTTTGTCGTCTTCTTACAGTTTTGTCCAAATGATGCTTTCGCTGAAGCATCTTCTATTGATGCCACTCAAAATCAATCTCTGGAAGCTTCATCTTTCTTCGCACATAACACGAGAGCTATTCATTTCTCCATCAATTACAAGACATCGACAAAGACTGTTACAATTACAGAGCTCATCCACATGGAATGCGAAAGAGGAGTTGAAAGAAGTGGAAATGAAGGCTTCTTCAATCAATGTGAAGAGAGATATTGTACATCTGCGAGTGGAAAGCGGAAAGCCAATATTTGTCCAGGCAATGAATGCTTTGGCAGATGGCATTGAAAGAGGATTGATCGATTCTAATGACCATTGCTTTGTTATTGAAGCTGTGAATGTGAAGGCTAAACCACAAGAATTTATGAAGTTGTTCAAGAAGCTTTGCAGTTCTGACAATTCTACTCACAACATTGAAGCAGAAAAAGTGCATTTGCAAGCAACTTATGAAGATTACGATGGATGCCAGCCAACTTCATTGGAGCTGATTGATCCGAGAATGGAGATTGAAGAAGACGAAGAAGAAAACAGCGAAGATGCAATTTATGCATCAGGCAAAAAGCGAAAAGGTTTGGAAAAGATTGAAAAAACAGACCAAGAATTGATTGAAGAAGACGAAAACTTCGATCCAAGTGCTGATTTCCGAGCGCTTTTGTCTGATTTAGGATTGCTGATCAACCCGTTCATGTCTGAAAGCGCAAAGGCAAATGAACGAGAAAAGGAAGCAAAAAGAAAGAGAGAACGGGAAAGGAAAGAGCGAATCAAACAAGAAAAAATGAAGGAGAAGCTGAAGATGATCCAGGCGATGGGCTCAGGCGAAAGAGAAGCAGAAAAAGATCGACCTTGTCGTGTTGTTGGCTTTGAAGGGGAAAATGCTGAGGTTGTTGGGGAAATGAAAGAGTGCTTGCAACACATTTCAGAAGAACTGAATCCACTTTGCAGAAACTCTCCTTTCAACAAGCAGGAAAATATGGATGATGAAGAAGAAAGAGAAGAGCAATTGAAAGCAGATGACAACAAGTTGCCTTTGCTGAGTGTTTGCAACGATAATGAAACTTCAGTCTTAATTCTGAATAGCTCAAATTCACCAGCTGGTTGGGGGCTGCAGTCAACTTCGCAAAAAGAGTTTTTTGAAATGAAGAGAAAGTATTTGCGATTCTTTGGAGTGATTATGGGAGTATGTGCTCTGTCTGGCTACCCACTCTCTCTTCCTCTTGCTTCTTCATTCTGGTCTCTTCTAGCTGGAAATTGCGAATCCAAAGCTTCGGATGTCGTGTTTTGTGCATCTGATGTTCAAGAAATTCGTTCTGGACTTCTTCAAATCGTTCCACTGGAAATCATTCTGGAAATGACGGGAAATGATCTTAAACTGTTTATAAATGAGGGATTTCTTTCAAATGTTCGAAAGTTTTGAATTAAATTATCTTGTCTTATTTAATTTTATATTCATTATTTTATTTTATTTTATTTTTTGAATGCAAATCATTTTCTCTGTACAAATACTTTTATCAAAAATTATTTGTGGAAAAAAGAAAAAACTTAAGGGATAAGAGCATTTGGATTTGAACATTTTATTTCCAAGGACGTATGTTTCTCTTCTCCACAATATAATTATGATTTATATTAAATTATATTATTCAGATTTTTTGAGAAGTACTATTTTGAACTGTTTTGCAAAGTACACATTTAAATCATTATGTCAAGAACTTTTGTTACTGGTACCACATCGCCAGAATTTTATCCTTCTCATATTCCAATGGTTAATAAATCTTCAACAGATCGTTTGGCCCAGCAAATTACATCTCTTGAGTCTTCATTTGCTGAGCCCACATTTCAAAGTACAAAATTGAGAAGTAATGCCTTACAAACACAGGAGAACCAAGCAAAGTCTGGATTGAACATCTCTCGTGAATATTCATCTCTGCTAGAAAATGTGGATCAAACACTTTGCTCCTTCTTGGATAATCAAATATTAAATGTTAAGTCAATCGAACAATTATTAAATGAAGGAATTCCACAAGAATTACCGTTTTCAATCGGACCATATGATAAAATGGCAGACGCTTTATGTGTTATTGGAGAGGAGTCAAAATTAGAGTCTTCTGATTTTTCACAACTTTTTGAAGATGAGAATTTAGGTTCTCAAAACGAAAGCAGAGAGAGTTGCAAATCTGAAACTGATGGCACACGCAAAGCTCAGAAAAAGACATCACAGGAGAGCAAAACTCATTTCACATCTATTGGTACAATCGATGAACAAGGCCTATCAATACCTGTTTTTGCATTATCTGTTGATGAATTGTTAGAAACAGCAATGAAAGATGAATCTGGAGAAGAAAATGCACCCAAGATTGAAAGTGAATTTGAAACCGGAAAAGATTCATTTTCAGAAACCTTGGAAGAGGAGAATAATTCGAGTAAAGATTCGAAAAAGCAAAAAGTATCTCCCATAACGCACTTAATAATTAGACACAACAGAGAAAAAGTGGAAAGAGGGAAAATTAATCATCGAAAAATAAGCTGTCTTAAAGAAGAAGAAAAGAGGAAAGTGGATAATAAAGAAAAATCTGATACAAAACTAAAACAATCAATTCCTTCTTCATCTTTTTTTTCTCCTCTATATCATTCTTCACCACAATCATATGAACATCTCATGGCCGTTTGGACACGACTTCAATCTCCTTTGGATTCATATTTGACTTTACTTGAAGATGTTGAAGACCAAGAGAAAAAAGTATTTAAACAATGACCTCTCTATTCTCTTTCATTGTGTTTTATTTTTTATAAAAGTTTTTCTTTTCTTTTTTTTTTTAATTTATTTTTTAAGAATCAATCACTTCGCAATAAAACAATGTGTAAGGGTCAGATCTAATGATTATTTTAATTTTAGCATTTTTACGGTTTGCATCAACCCAAGCTGATGCATGTACTTTTAATAAAGGAGTGATATATGATTATGATAAAATCCGGAAGTGTTTCAATACAATTTCGGTATGTTCAAGATTTATATTCTATATCATTTATTTCACAACAAATTAACGTTTTTTGGATTTAGTATTCACCTCAAGGAGCAGAATTTGTAAATACAATTTCCACATTGAAGTCTCATCTGTCGAGTTATGCATATAGAGATAATATGTTGAATCCTCCTTCACCTCACAAATACTTGGCAATGGATATTGTCAAAGAATTGGATGATGTTTTAAATGCAGCTCATGAAGGTGGTTATGATTTTTATTCTAATGTTTCTGTTACAATTGCGAAAATGAAGGATCCTCATACACTCTTCTCTCCTCCATGTCTAAGTTCTTTTTATTATGTTCTTCCTTATTCTTTTGTTGTAACTGCTGCAGAAAATGATGAAACCGAGCCCACAGTAACTTTATCCAAACACCCGATGGCAAGCATTTCCGAGCAACACAACGAAAAAGATCCATTAAAATTATTTGATAGAAAAGTTACAGCAATTGCAATTGATGGGGTAAACTATGTTCCAGGTGAGGCCCCTTGGAAAACAATTGCTAAATGGGCAGAAGAATATGTTCCGTTATCCAAGACCCCAGCAGCACGTTTCAATGGTGCTCTGACAGGTGCCTTTTATTTTCGTCAAGCATCAATTTATCCAATGCCTCCTGCGAATATAAAAGTTAAATATTCTGATACTAATGGTAACGAACAGGAAGCAAGCATTCCGTATTATGCTTTCTCTACCATTGCATTTAACAATTTGAACAACGCTTGCCCTCTTCAAAACAGTAATTCTAATAAAAATGACAATATAGACTTTAGTGAGCCACAAAATAAGGACAGATCTCTGTCAAAGCAACAGAAAATCAACGAAATTAAGAGAATATGGCGTCAAAGCCAAGAAGAGGAACGAAACAAAAGGGAAGAGCAAATGCAGTTTAAACGAAAATTCGAAGTTATACCAAAATCTGATGAAAAGCCATTCCACAAAGGAAAATCTTCAAATAATCTATTATCAAAAATGTCCGAAGAGGAAGTGATAAATTTTGTCAAACAAAACAAGAATCTTATTCGACCTAAATCAATTTCGACTTCAACAGAAATAAAGAAGTTGTTTTTGGATGATCCTGTTGATTCAAATAGCAAAAACAGCGCTTCCTCAAAGCTCATCCCTCTAATCAACAGCATGCCTCATGAACTCCATTCATCTGCACACTATACAAACAACATTACGAAATCTGATTTTCACAAGGCAAAGGCAATCAGATATTCTGAACTTGTTCTCACCCCATATGTTGTTGGATATCATCTTTTGGACAACAACTTTGTAACATTGCATATTGTATCATTTTCACCAGAAACGGATCAAGAACTTGTTGACTGGCTTTCAGCGATTGCATCTGTTGTCGACTACGCACTGGAAAATAAAGTAACAGGACTGATTATCGATCTGTGCTCCAATGGTGGTGGTATTGTAGCGCTTGGTCGGTCTCTGTTGCACTTACTCTATCCGAGTGCATTTCCACTTTATGGCCGGCTTGATCTGGTGAAGACAGACGCGAACAGCTATCTTCTGAAAACATTAATCCAATCAGAGAATGGCAAATTAACAGATGTCTATGATGTAGATAGCGTTATTACTGATGTATTTGCCAACCCAAGAAGTGTGACGGAGACTGGGCTTACAAATTCATCGGGAAATGGTGTAACCAGAACACGAGAGTGGAGCCAGTTCTTTGCTTGGAACCAAGATGAATTGGATTTCTTCACCATGGCTCTTGAAGATTCTTGGAAGTATTTTGGCACTCAACCATTCGATCCAAGCAATGTGATCATTTTGACTGACGGATTGTGCGGTTCTACATGCGGACAGTTTCTGAAACAAATTCAAGAAAAACACTTGGGTAAAATTGTTGGGAGAGGAACAAATTGGATCAGGAAAAAAAGCTCAAGCGTCAATGCTGCAATTACAGACGAGGTTGTTGGACAGAACAAAAACACAGAAAATGATGCTGATGATGAGACTGTTGAGTATGATGTGGCATCATTCAGTGCAGGTAACGTTATTTCATCTACTGCCATTGAATCTGTTGTAAAGCTAATGCAACCTTACACTTCAAATATTTCCGGTATTTTGTCAAATGAGTTTGGTTTGGCTTCTATTCCGAATCCCTTTCCAAGAAAAGGCACTTCTTTCTCTTACTCAATGACAAACTTATACTCATTTGACAAAAGCACTAAAGATCAATCATTGGAGTGGAAAGTGTGCCCTGCTGATGTTCTACTACGCTCCTATCCCACACAACCTGAACTTTCACAGGCTCTTTCCAGACTGCAAGTTTCTGTTAATGTGATGCCTGTGAGAGAGATGTGCTTTTTGTGGCAGGTGAAAACAGGCGGCGGGATCTGCACTGATGTGCAAAATGCAGTGGCTCATGGAATATACGGGCATCCTTACACTTCTTCTGATTGCTCTTATGATTCTACAAAGTGTGTATTTGCTGGATGCGAAATGGGGTATTATGAAACAGAAAGTGGTACTTGTGCAAACATACCTCATTATAAATACCCAAAGAAGAAGCAGGCTGATATAGGTTTAATAATTGTGGTGACTGTTGGGTCAACAATAATTGTCGCTGCAACAATAGTGTTCATCATAATTGCGATTTATCAAAAGAAGAAGTCTCAGAGAGAGTCACCATTTTAAGAATTATAACGAATATATGAGAATGATGTGATAGTACGTCTACTTTCAATAGCAGCACTTTTACATTTGTCAATCATTTCACTATATATTATGTTTTTTTCTTTCATTTTCAATTTTGTGTGATTTTTTTTTTTCCAATTGTCACTAAGATTTTCTTAACAAGCATTTTTCAGCTCATAAATTCATTTCAAAATCTTACAAAAATAGTTTTTTATTGCATGGCATTCTATATTTTTTTTCATAAACAAACAAACAAAAAAAAAAAAAAAATAATAATAAAATAATAAAAAAATAAAAATAAGAAAGTTATTGAATTTTAATTCTTTCTATCTTTCAAATAAGTTTCAAATTTTGTTTATTAAGATTATATTTCCAAGTCGTTTCTCGTTTCTCGAATGAAAGGAAATCAGCAAATTCAGAAAAATGTAATTAATTATTAGATAAAATGAGAAATAAATTGGTTATTTCAAATTATATGTGTTATTTCAAGTTTCAGCCACGAATTTTAAATTAACCCAGTTATTTTGAAATAACCGAGAAAAACTTAAATCTACTGGACGTTTTTAAAAAATCATTGAATTGAAATGTTTCTGATAGAATTATGGATGTAACCATGCACGAAAATGTTTTTGTTTATTCAATTTTATTTCTAAATTTTGAATGTTTCATTTTAAGTTTAAAAAAAATAAAAAAGAAAACTTTGTTGTTTCATCCTCAATTTTTTGAAATTGAATTTTCAAAAGAAGATATATTTAGTGTATCTTTCATAACACTGTTTGTTTGCATTTAATTTGAAGAAAAAATTTGAATTGTAACATCTTCATGTTTTGAAATATATTTTTGCCAATAATTTTATTCAAAATCGCAAAATGATGAAAAAAATTTAATAAAATATTAAAAATTTCATCAGAATCAAAAGTTTGTCGCTTCACAAAACTGAATCGTTGATCACATTTTGTGGAATGTCAGAGTTTGATCGATTGAAGCTTTTTCTCACTCGTTTCCTTTCTGTATCCGCTCTCATATTTATTTCCCTAATCTTCTTTTGCTCTATCTCCTTTATTGAAGAAAAAGCAATTTCTTTATTAAAAAAAATTCCATCTTCTTCAGTCAAGCAGTGGGAATCGATAACAACGTTTGTCAACCAACATGCAATCTTTGCATCCATTGAGAAATTTTCTCTTCCTCCTGTGTATTTATCTGAAAGTTGAAGCCATAACCTTTTCATCCTTCCAAAGAACCACTCAACAGGGATTCTATTTCTGGCCAATATAGAATTAAACGTTTTGATATTTTCTTCCACTTTTCTGGAAGACAATGTGGAGGAGGAAGCTTCGTGAGAAAACTGATTAATGTTTAGCAAAGAGTCATCTGTGTTTACAGGTGACATTTCCGATAATGAGTCTGTGGATGACATTGCAGAAGCAGAAGAGGAAGAATAAGATGGCAAAAAAGAAGAAGAAGAAGAAGAAAGAGAAGATGAAGAAGAAGTGGAGGAGGAGGAGGAAAGAGAAGCACAAGAATTGAAATAATGAGAATAGATTTTCGGTAACTTGTTTGTTGGAAAATTCTTTCGGATTGGTGTAATTATATTCAGCTCGGGAAAATAGCCTTGATATCCTTTGTCGGCAAGAATAGCCCAGCTTTCGCTTTCATTATAAATACAACTTCCGCTTTTTTCCTTGTCTGTTTTCTTGAGATACCCAATGTATCTTTTCATCCCTTGTCTGAAAAGAGATACATCATGAATACCTCCTGCAACAGCGTCTGACACAAACAGTGCTTTATGTGGCGGCCATGCTGAAACTGCCACTTCGAACTTCATACAATATACATAATGATGACCATCAAAAAGTTGCTTTGAGTCATCATATGCTATTGGTGGGCAAGGAACTTTCACTGTCGTAGCATCTACCAACAAATCAACAGATGCGAAATCTCAGCATGGGCAAAAGGGAGGCCTTGGAGGCTCTGAAAAGAGCTTCTCTTAAATGTGTAATAGATGTGGTCTTATTTCATCAATGCTGTTCGAAGCCATTGTGCTCGATATTTTTAAAACATCAGCTATCTTTTTCATGGTGGTTCTGCTTGAAAGCCACTCAAGATAGATTATTATCTGATCGTGAACTGTTAATGTCTTTCGGGGTCCCCTCTTTGGAACAGAACTCGTATCCGATTTGACAAGATTGCCAAGTTCTATCAAAAACATTATTGGCAAACTGAATTGTTCATCAGTATTGTCATTGATTAATGATGAAAACAATTCACCAAACTATTCTTCTTCTTCCTCTTCTTCAAGTGATTGGACTTCACTTTTTTCAATACGAGAAATCTGCATTTCCCTTCTTATTTGGAGCGTTTTGAAATCAGGATGCTTTTTTTCTTTCTTGGTTCTTTTTTCTTTTAACATTTTCATTTGCAATGGGGAAGAAGAGTTTGACGAATTTTTTGTTTGTGACGGAGATGATTGAAATGTTTTTGGTATTCGATGTGAAGAATCGACGCAATCAGTTTCATCATCGCTGTGCAGATTATCTGTCAGTGAATTGTGCAAAAATTGATCGCGACTCCTTTTTTCTTTTCGAAGAACTACTTCAGTGTGATCAGACGAAGATATTGAATTTTCATCACTCAAAATGAAACATGTTTGATCTCCTTCCAATTCTGCTGTTTCAAAATGAGAATTTGATGAAGAAGTTTCTTTTTGTTTGCTTTGGCTGAAAACATTCACAAAGAAAGCATAAAAAGTTTTGAAGAATTGATAATGCAAACCTTTCATTTCTGTGATCATTGCTAGCACATTCTGATCCAAAGAATACAGTTCCATAGAGACAAGTCGGATATGTTTCCATGATAAGTTTTTAGATAATTGAAATAAAGGGAGTTTTTTCCTGGAAAATTGATAATTAAAAAGCAGAAATGTAAGGTTTTTTGTGAAATAGTTTAATAAGTTGGATACAAGAAAAAAGAATTGATAAAAAGAATTTAGAATTTTTTATTTAATTGAATATCAATAGATATTTCAAAGCAATAAAAATCTTTGTTACAAAAACGAATAATGATTAACAAGATAGACAGAATTAATTCTTGGAAATGAATTATTTGAATTTCAAACAAATTCTTATAATTCAACGCAAACAAGTGTTTATGTTTTATGTTGTTCATTTCCACAGTGAGTTGTTGTTCACAAAGTGACGTTCATGAATCTTTGAACTTCCAAAATAAATGTAAAAAAAATCCATCAATTTCAAGCGCTTACAAAGGTTGTATTTGAGATTCGCATTTTGGAAATATGATAACTGCGGATGAGTTTCTGAACAAGAAATGAACATGAAGATAAGAAACACATGACAATCATTGTTTTGAATTCATTATTTTCAAATAAAAACTTTTGATTTTTTCTCTGCAAGCTTTTAGATGAAATACGCTCTTAATCAACAGATCTAAAAATGAGCAAGTTAAAAAACATAAAAAAAAAACAAAACTGACAACACAAATAACATAAATACAACCTTGTATCGATTGTTTCAACATAATTGAATTTTAAAACATCCATGAAGAAAGTTTGAGAATAAATATTTTCCAGTTGTTTCTGTGAGAATTGCATTGCGCTTATTTTTGAATATTCATGTGTTCCTAAAGTTATTTCTTTCAATCATAACTCGAACAATTCAATCATTAAAGAACGATTGTTCAAAAACGAAAAGAACAAACAGATAACGATTTCCCATAACTGAAGCAATTCTGATCAATCATATAACAAATGTTATTTTATGAAATATTATTTCCTTATTCACTAGATTGAAATGGAATCATCTTTGAAGATCAATGATTTTGTTTTCACACAATGCGATTCATTATTTATTTCACAACAAACAATTATCGTTTGACATTCTTCTTTTTTTCATGATTTTGTTTTGAAATGAATTAATAACACATTATTTCGTTTTTAAAAGTTGAAATTCTTTGGAATGTTTCAAAAAAGAAAGAAAACACTTTTTGCAACCGTTTATTTTTTCAAAAAAACATGATTGATTTTTATTTGCTTGTGAAAGTTAAAAATGAAAAGTTTCACATCTCGTTTTTGAAACATGTTGTTTTAATGAATTTTTGAAAATGTCCAATTCTTTAATAAACTGGTATTTTTTTTATTTCGGTTTTTGAACTGACGATTATTAATTCAAAATATACCTTCAAAATTCAGTTAATCGAAAGTTCATCGAAAATCAAATGAATAGAAAAATTAAAAAACTATTAACTCAATGACAAACAAATTAATATTTCGTAACTTGTATTAAAAACAAAGAAAAAATAATCAATTAGCCAACAAACCTCCATCCACATAAATGCAGTCTTCAAACACATCTTATTTCATCTTTTTCAATAACCATCTATTCGGAACTTATTGTTTTGCGTTGAGGCTTTCATTCTCCGTCTTTTCTTTCTGCATTTCACAAAGATTTCTCAGAAGCTTCAATTCATCATCAAGTCACGCGCTTGCTCCATCTGATCAGATCGTTCCCTCCAAAACTGCATCGGCTGCTCTGCTTTATGACATGACTTCAGCTTCAGATCTTGATTATCAGCTGCGCCTTGAATATTATTCATGCATTGCTTGCTGATTTCTTCATCATTCCACTTCACTTCCCTGAATTCCCTCGCAATGATGCACGAAAGCACTCCAAATTCTTCATTCTTCTCACAACATAAGTGGACATCAGGCTTCAATGCAACGATCCATCTCGATGATAATCTTGTCTTCTTTTTCCACCTTTCGCTTTTCCCTTCCTCTTCCAATCCACTCGTTTCATCAGCTCTTCTAGCTCTCTTGTTGCTTCTCCTGCAAAATGCAATTCGTTCACAATGACGCTCTTTGGGCATGTGTCATTAATCCATTTGCACATCAAAAACATCCAAGCTGATTGACAGGCGAGTTTGGTTAGGTTGAGTTTTTCCTCACGAAATTGTATGATTTCTGTCATCTCCTTCAAATGCAATTCTTATTCAACATGCTTTCTAACAACTAGAAAGAAATCAATAAATGAACAAAAATAATTCAATTACAAACTTTTTGCATATAAAAATTGCTCAATTTCAGCTTTGATAATTCCATCTCTTTTTGAGTTTAATTATTTTCTTCTTTCTTCAAAGGCAACTTTCAAAAGACGAACCTCGCAAATAAAAAATATATAAATATATATTAATTTGAATATGCAGCTCAGATAAATGTAACATACACAAAAATCAATCAGTCCTTTCATTCTGAAAACTTTCTGTTTCTGCTGTTCATTATTTCAAAGTTCAAACTCAAAAAGCTATTGTCTTCGAAAAAAAGAAAGAATGGTTTATTAGATTCAATATTTCATGAAATAACTGTTTCACACCAGCTGAATATTATGTATTTTGAATATCTTTTATTTTTGGCAAAAGTATGGCATTCAGAATGATTCAAAAACTATTTTCAAAATCCAAATGAGAGAAATCTTGAAAGAAAGAAAACGACATTAATAGAAAATATTTACTATAAATATAGGCAGTTGATGTCACTCAGTTTTTGAAAGCATTTATGTTTTCATTCTGAATATTCCGATTGAATATATAAAATAATTTGATCATTTGCATAAATAAATATTAATCAATGAAAATTTCACAAAATAAGTTCTATATGTTTATGATGAAGTGGAATGTTGTTAATAAATTACAATCAAACCAATCGTGAATGATTGTATTATCGTTAAAAGCAAAAACAAAATTTTCTGAATTCCAAAATTGTGTATATCAACAAAAAATAAGATAAAACTGTAAATAAATGGTAACAATTGTTTGTTGAACTTTTGTCTTTATGTTTAAATTCATTATTTTTGGAAAACGAATCGTTTTCCATTTCCAAGAAAAATGATCATAATTTTTAGTAACACTTTTTTAAAATGTTATAAAAGCATAATACACATCATAATATTGGTAAATTCGCTTTTTATCGGACATCGAAAAATTGATTTAATTGTTGATAGAAATGTTTATTAATCAAATATATTTATGTTTTGGTTATTAACAAAGCGCGGAAGTTAGTCAAAATCAGGTTAAAAAATTTTCTTTTTCAAAAAAAATATGATTGTGGGTTTATGAAAAAAGTTGAAAAATCGAAAAAATTGTCAACTGTAATGATTCATCTTCTCATTCTGATGAATCTGCTTCATCAGACAATCCCAAGCCATCACTTTTGGGATAAATTTAACAAATGGGGGAAAATACGGACTTTCAAGCTTTTTATGCACAAAGTATGAAAAAATTGTTTCACTTATAACATTTGATCGCTTTCTCAGTTTTCAAAATAAATTTGATTTTCATATCAGTCAACAAAAGTGAATGATATGGCAACATTATATTTTGTGATCTCAAACGAATTCAAAAAAATGAACCAATTTTGTTGAAAAATTTTGATCACAAATAGTCTATCAAAAGTGCATAATTTTTCAATGAAAATGCCTGAAGTCAAATATTTTGTCCCAAATGTGATGATAAAAAAATTAAAAAAATGAAAAAAAGGAAATGTGCAGTAGGATTTGAACTATTGACCATATTATTAATACAAGAAAAATCCTAACAACATGACCATTGCTTCACTCAAAAGGATTCTATTCAAAATTATTCTTTTATTTTTTCCCCTAACCCTAAAACAAAACAAAATTCAAAAATGTTGATTAAAATTCAAACCCTAACCCTAAAGCCACAATTGAAACGAATATTGATAGAGAAATGAAAACCTAAAAAGAAAACAATAGGTTTGTCAAAATTTTCCGAAAACTGTTCCAGTGAACCCTCTTCATTAATAAATGCAAAAATTCAATAAAAAACTGAAATTTACATTTGTCTTGAAAAAGCTATTAAAGAACTTTATCTGTTTTTCAATAACACTAATTAGGAATTGACCCAAAATTGTAATATTTTCGAAATATTTTTTGTTTTTTTAGAAAATGTTTTCCGCGCATTAAAACTATTTTTAAATTGAACGAAATACATATTAAAGTATGTTAGAAGCAAAAAAACAAGAATTTTCGTTGTCCGATATAACGCAATTATGCCATAATATTTAATATTTATGCGTTTTTGACTTCCACCCTCTAAACATTGTTTTTTGATAAATGCAAGACTGTCAGGTCACAATTGAAAAAAACTAGTTTTTCTTAAAAACACTGCCTTTAATATAAAAATACTGGGGGATCTTGAAATAAATAGTTTATTTCGAAATATTTTTTTATTTCACAATTTATCTATTATGTAACAAGAACTGCAATCAAAAAGAAAAGAAAGGAAAGGAAAGAAATTCTTTTGTGGTTGTGAGAAATCTTATTATTGAACATTTCCATAAGTGTATATGTGAAATACGATGAAATATGAATTGTTCATACAAACTCATTGGTTTCTAATTTGAACATGAGTGAATGGGAACAAATTTTGTTCGATTTTTATATTATTGGAATAAAAGGAACTTCCTTTAAAAAATGAGAAGAAATTTTTTTTAAGTCAAACAAAAATAATTTATCTAATTTTGAGCAAAAGAAAAATCTTTGAACTTTCAATCACGAAGTTGTTGTTATGAAATTGTACAGGATGGCTTGCAAATACGGTCAAAAAAAAAAGAATTTAAAAAAAAGTATCTTCAATAAAAAAAGAAATATGCGAATAAATGATGACAATCAGAAAAATGTCAAGTTTATCTCTTTTTTTAAATTTTAATGCATAAAAATTTAGGCAATGAATGTAATCTTGAAACGATTATATAAAAAATAGTTCAACATAAATAAATAACATATAGAATGTCTTGAAATGAGAAATATTAATATACAAAGCAATAAAAAAAAAAAAAATAAGACTCAAAAAAGTTCTTGTCGAGTTGTAATTAATAAATGATTACACATACATATAGAAGTGATAACAATATGAAATGGATTACATACACACAAAAAATATCAATATAACGTCCCCATAGAAAGGGATTGTTCTTTTTGTGGATTCACATCGTTGATACTTTCTAGTTTTGCTTTATTTGTCGATGAAAGTGCTCGACCAAAATCCACATCGGCTTCTGTAAAGTGCACATCAAACAAAGAGATGAGTAACTTTTTGACACAAGCAGTGACTGCTTCGTTGTTTGCTTTTAATTGATCGCCAAGAATAGTTAGCCTCTGTCGCAAGATAAGATGCTGAAGAATATGTTTTTCCATTTCTTCTTTGTCGTAGTGATGTAGTCTCATTTCTCTCTCCTCCTCAGAAAAAGTGGCTGTAGCTGTCTGCATCAACAGCTTGTGCGCGGCTGTCGTTGCGTTAAGATCTTCCTTCTGATTTATCGAATCCACAAGTTGCTGTGCAGAGTTTATTATTCTGCGTCTGCCATCATCGAGCATCTGATTACCTGTGAGCATCGAGTCAAACATCTTCATTTCCTTGTCATCATCGTCGATTGGTAGAAGCTCAACCAGCTTCATCGACTCCAAATGAATTTGTGTGATTTTGCGTTTCCAGTAGATCGCATTGACAAAGAGATTAACAATCATAAGGAAGCAGCAAACAATACAGGCAATGATCATCAAAAGGATAGATTCATCAACCTGGCCTTGTCCATCTTTCAGAATGGAGTCAGTCAGTTTCTGAATCCCTTCGCGCAGGTCATAACGAAATGCTGATGAAAGAAAACGAATCTCACGCACATCCTGTCCGATTGGATGTGCAATCATATCTTGCTGAGACAACCGATTGATGTTCAGCCTGAGCCGTGCAAGAAGAGCAGACAAGCCAAAAATTTGCCCTTTAATTCCATACAGTCTGCCAGATGGAAGCGTCGAACAATCTTCAGAGTTTCTGAGGTAGCAATCGGCCAATTTGAGAAGGATGTCTCTGTTCTGATTTGTTGGCAGCCGCTCGGTTTTCACTTGATCCAGTTTCCAATCGTTTGTGATTGTGTACATTGAGTTTCCGTAGTGGCATGCCGCATGCAATGCCTGGAAGTAGTAAGAAGTCCCATTCAGCAAATCTCTCACGTGATTGGTGTCGTTTGAAACATGAGAAGAATCTTTCCAAACAGGATGCGACGAGTCAGGAAACGTGACAACATCATCAAAATGGATAGGAGCCTTCGGAAACATTATCCGCGTTGCCAGATACTGAATTTGCGCCAAAATAGCTGGACGAATGCCCGATAGCACAACGTTTGCGGAAGTCGTAATGTACCTTCCCACTTCAGCTGCGATGATCACATCAAATGCAATAATAATACCGCAAATAATAAAAATTGACATTATTATCCTTCCAATGATAGGCGCATTAAGAGGCGAAGGAAGAGCCTTATATGCAGCAGACAGCACAACAATATCTTTGTCCAACTTTTCCTCCCACTTTGCATCGTCCACAGCGTTTCGCACAAACCCTGCCAATGCATCAGCATCCTCCTCGTCTTCATCAAATATTGCAGAAACTGTTGCCTTTGATGCTCCAGTATCATTACGTGATTCATTTGATAGCGCTTGCTGTGAAGACAGAGATGATGATTGTACTGGTGCTGATGTCTGATTGTTAACATTTGATTGTTTGTTTTGTGATTCGTTCTGAGGAGCAGAAGTGTTGTCCAAAACTGTACGTGAAGTGCGTGTGTCAAACATTCCACTGGGAAACGTCGACATCTGCGTGGGAGAGGTAGGGAGCATAAACAGATTTCCAAGGTCTGTGAATGCAGATGTTCCGAATTGGTTGACGACTGTACCAACTGGTGACAGAATTGTCGGGCTGAGAACTGTTGGAGAGATAAACTGGTGCGCTAATGAGTTGTCCTGCGCTGCAGGAAATCTGTGTGCATTGTGATTGTGGTCGAGATCATTTGCAAGAGGCGTCTGAATCGGTTTTGGTGCCTTTTGGCTGAATTTGAATGCTTCTCCTGTTGTGCAAGGCCTCCGAATGCCAACATCCACGTTGTGCCGCATCCGAGGCGAGGCAGTCAGCGAGGCAGTTTCGTGAGACATCAGGCGGAGCATCGAAGGCGAAGTCACGCCACCCATTGGAGATGGAGGCACCTGCAACTGATCCATCATGCCAGCAGACGATGCCATTGAAGTGTCTGAAGCTGGCTGCAGGAAAAAACGAGGTGATGTTATTCGCTGTGTCATTGGCTGAGATTGAGGATACGTCGTGCGTGCAGAAGAGACTGTAGATAAAGGCATCAGAGGAACCTGAGCAATCTGTGAAACATTCGGAGTCTGCGGAACAGAGAGGTCAGAAGCATGATTCGGAGACAGCGGCCTGTGGGGTGTTTGTGAGGACTGCTGTGAAGCAGGTGTCTGCGATGTCTGGAGTGATGACGTTGCTGGCCGCGAGCGTTGTGAGAGCATATCTTGTAGAACAGGGTCCATCTGAGCTGAGGGATCTGTTGCTTTGGAGTGGCGAGACGAGATCTCATCATCTGCCTTTGTTGGCAAGATTGTCTCAATCAGCATTCCCGAAGAGGATGTCTCAAGCGAAGTCTGTGGTGGATGCAGGTAGCTGTCAGTAGGTGAGACAGAATTTGCTCTTCCTCCAGGCGAATGCCGAGAAGACTTGCGCGTCAGTGTCGGTGAATGTGTTTGCTGTTGCTGTGATTCTTCTGCCGTTTGAGCCACACCAGTTCGAGCCATCATCTCATCCAGATCCATCGGAGTGATAATGTTGTTTTCTGCCTCTTCAATCGACAGCTGCTTATTGCTTATATCTCCCGACTCGCTCTCAGAGATGACATCGATTGAAGCAGGAAACAGCTTTTGCAAGCCATTCTGTTCTTTTGAAGGCGAAAACTGGTTTTCTTCCTCTTTCTCCGCATTTTCCAATGCTTCTGAAGTTTTGTCCTTTGACATTGCATCGTCCCTGGCAAGCATCTCATCTTCAAGAGATTCAGACATTGAGTGTTCAGCATCTGTTCCTTTGTCATCATCAGAAAGAAGGCGCCTGATGACAGTTTGCATTCTTGCCTTCGGAACAGATAGAAGGACATGATATGCTTCAATACGCTCCTTCTTCGCATTCCGAGACATCGCAATAAACATCCCTAGCAGAGCAAGGCCGATGCAGCCGAGTGTAAATGTGACAATGAAAATTGTCATTCCCCTAATCATCCGAGCAGTCTTAGTCGTTTCATCCCAGTATGAAATAATGGCTGTTTTGGTTCCTTCAAACACAGGCTGTGGAGGGTTGAATATCATGTACTCCAAATCACTGCAGTACGAGCTGTGTGTTGGGCGCTGGTTGGGCGGCGCCTCGCCGACAGAACGGGACATCTGCGACAAAGAAGTCAGCACAGTCAGGAGAGAGGACATCTGCTGGTAGTGATGCAGCACTTTTGTGAGCGACATGTTGTCTGCAGGTGTTTGCATCTCAAACAGCTGAATGGCAATTGTCGCCGACTCCCACGGCGTCAGGAGCTTGGTGACGCCATACACTTTGGACACAGAATTGGATAGTGTGTCTGCTATTTCACGGAATGTCTTCTGAAGTTCTGACGGGTAGATCAGCGCATTTGTGTAGCCATCGTCGTTTTTGACCCAAGTGAAGTGATAGTACATGTCGTGTGACATATACTGCAGCGCCATGTTGCTCAACCTGTTGGTTGTAAGCGAAAGATCTGCAATGTTTCTCAATGTTTCGAGATCGCTCGAATAAGAAGTAGCCAAAGATTTGTACACAATGACATCGATGATGATGCAGAGTATCGCCACGAAGTGCAAAACAACCATAATCACTGACACCACCGTGTTTGCTCGAGTGCTCCGTGCTGAACTTTGCGTAAGCTCAGAAACCAGCGTGCCTCCCTTCTTCCCTTTCTTCTTCCTCTTCTTCTTCACACTGACCTGCGAACTGCTGATGACCGAGCGGCTCTGAACATCCTGACTGCGCTCAGCAGCATCCATCGGAAGAGAGATAGACGGATCGCCCGCACCCGAGTTTACCGTCGGCCCCATCGACGAGGAGGAGTCCTCTTCAATCTGGTCAGCCCTGTTCAGAATCATCTCTGCGGTATCTTCGTCGTGGAAGATGTCAAGCAGCAGCTGCGCATAGCTCCGCAGCACCGTCGTGTTTTGCGGGTGCGACGAGATCAGCTCCTCGTAACATCTCCGTGAGTTGCCCTCATTTGTCACAATCGATGTCAGATGCTCCTCAATCAGTGAATACACTGGTGTCTGCGATGTCATGTTGTCGAAGAACTCATGTAGCGAATTTTTTGCTGCTTCGTGTGTCTCCTGCGCCTTCGCCATGAGCGTGTCGAAGGTGAGTGAGTTCAGCTCGCTCATCCCTTCGCTACCACCTGAGCCGCTTGAGCTTTTGCCTTCGGTGCTGTCCTTCGTCTTGCAGTAGAGTACAAAGCGCAGGAAAAACGATGGTGACGACATACGCGCCTGCTTCAGCACCACGTGGCTCTTCATCCAGTTCTTTCTGTAGTACATCAGAAAGTTTGCAAAATTGAAGCTCAGCTGCGGATCGCGCCTTTCTTTCCGAATTGCGTTTGTATACAACATGTCTGCATATGTCACATAGTCAAACGATCTGAGCTCTTCTTCCGTCAGAAAGCGGATGCCCCGTTCGAGTCGCCTGGGGTTTGTGACGACAGGAAGACGATGTGCAGCTCCTTCTGAATGGACATCAACAATTGGCTGTTTGGACTCGGTGAGGATATACAGACCATCTCTTCGCTTCTTTCCAAACTTCTTGCACGCCACGCAACACACAATGCCACAGATCAAGCCTACAACTTCGAATACGAGCGTTGGAACAAACGATCCGGAAGCGTTTTCGATGGCGAATCCAATTTCGCTGCACAGTCGAAGACAGCCAAAGATGCACCAAGTCCATGCATGAAACAGATTGCCCTTCAATTTGTACATTGGTTGATGCCATGCAAAATATATCACCATGACTAACGACGAACCAACTGTAACAACTCCTCTCCAGAACGGCCATCCATATAGCATCCTCATTGCGAACACGCATCCAAATATGATCATCTTTTCAAAGGCTTGCCAAAATCCATTCGCAGATGAAAAATATCCACCATGTTTGCAATGATGATTATAAATTGCACATTGCTCGCAAAAAGTGAAAATTCCAAGCCAAACCAAATGAAGAACCGAAAAGATAAATCCAAAAATAAAGGCACCTCTACTAAAGCAAGATTCGTCCAATCCTCTGTGCATCAATGTTCCATTGATTTCACAGCAATCAAACGAAGTTATTGGGATTGTGATAAGAGGTATAAACAATGGCTTTAAAGTGAAATCAACAAGAAATCGCAAAAGTCGAATGATCCATGGTTGACTTGAAGCAATAGTACTGAAAAATAAAGAAACTACGAAAAGATATGCCATCAATAATATATCGTAAGTAAAAATTCCAAATATTATGTATGTATTTGCAATTTTCGCAAAATATGAAATTGAGTTTCCGTCAAGAAATTCAATGTACTTTAAATAAAATGAAGAATAAGAAATTAAGTAAACATGCAAATAAATGTGACCATTACAATAAAAAAGTTGCATCACAAACTAATGATGTTTTATTTACAGTTTGAGTTTTTATATCAATTCGAAAGGCGCTGAGAGTTATGAGCTGAATAAGTTGAACTACCCAAAGAATAATTGCATATAAATTACTTGGACGCTTTTTTTGCTGGTATAAAGGAAATAATGGAGTAAATAACACTTCATCCTTTTTAGAAAATGAATCTCCTTGTTGATGGCTGAAAGTCATAGACGTTGATACTGACGATACACTGCGATTATCTTCTTCCATTTTAAATTATTTGCAATGCAAATACTTTCTTTGAAATGAATCTTTTTTGCTTGTGAGTCGCGTAAAACGGCTCACAAATATTCAACAAATCAATAAAATACTTTTATAGTTCTTTTGATCAAGCATATTTAGAAATGCAAAATCTTTTAAAATTATTTCCAATTATTTGCTTTTCTTGCAAAAAATTAATTGACAATTTCAAAATTCAATTAAAAATAAACATTGTTTCTTCCAAAATAATCAAATTCAGTTTGTTTAAAATAACATATCTCAAAGGGAAATAATTTATAAAAGAGCTCAAAATGTAAGCCTTGAATTTTCAATCTTAAAAGTTTGTAATAGAGAGATATTACCCTAACATTATAATTAAATACAGAATTACATAATTTTCATTCTCCATCTTCAGAAGAAAACTTTAATCCTTCGACTTTCTTCTTCTTTGGCCTTGTATGATGAATTATATCTCCATCTGCATCTCTTTCTTTTTCCTTTACTTTCTTTTCTGCGCGATTTTGTATTACAAATGGTGGTGGTTCTGATGGATCAACTTTCTTCTCTTCTGTATTTCGTATTTCAATATCATTAATATCATCTTCACTGCTTGAATCAGATTCATCAGAATCTTCTTCGAGAATGTCGCTCTTTCGAAGATTTTCAGATTTATTTTTCAGAACTTCGCTCGCTTCAAATTGTAAAACTTTCTTTTTCACTTCTTTCTAAAATTATTGAAATTAAATATGTAAATTGAGAATTTTATTTATATATCATTAAAACGCAATACCATTCCAAGGCGCGAAGTTTTTGATAATTTTTGTAGAATAGAAGAAGGAGCTTGTAATTTTGAAATGCTTTCAACCAGTGCAGCTCTATTTTTTAATTTTTCTTTTCTTTCTTTAATTTTCTCTAACTTTTTTTGTTTTGATTTCCCCATCCAACGAAATAATTCTGAATGATCTCTATTATGGTGAAGATAACCATAATAATAAGTTTAAGCCTAATAAAAGTGTTTTGTTTGTGCTTTTAAGTGCTTTAAACACTGTACTTTGCTGAAACTTATTTGTAATTATATTATTATTGTATGTTAATGAATGTAAAACTTCTTTGATCCACGTTTAATTTTTATGATTTATTTTTTTTGACCCAGATACAAAGATTATAAATGGCTGCAGCACAACAAGCGCAATACTTATTTTACGCAATTGCTGATGTCTTTGAATAGTTTGTTATTTTATAGGAAACAATTCATCTTTTTTTATGATTATGATTCAAATACTCTTTTCTAAAGTGTAACGCAATATTCACCAAGGGGCAGAGTTTTTGTAGCAATAGAACGAAGGCAAGTTCAACCATTTTATCTTCTTTCAGTGTATAAAACAGCTCAGCCTTCGACAGAGCGTTTTGTCTGCGAAGATGTGTCACTTGACTCCTTTGTCTATCAAATTAGTTCAGGAGTCTTTGCAACATTCCGAGACAAGTCCATGACCGCTTGGTCTGTTAAGTTCTCACAGCCTCAAGAAGCAGCAACATTTGATGCTCAAATTCGAGCGATTAAAGCTCAAATGACTCAATATCGCCAAATGCTAGCAACTCAAATGGCTTCTCAACAATCAGCAGCAGTCAAGGAAACTGTTGAAAGGATTCCAACTGTTAAAGTTATTGGAGATTTATTTCACACTGTAAGCTTTAGCAAAGGAAAAGGAACTTGGCTTGCACTTCCTGGAGATTTTGTAGGAGCTGAGATTAAAGTATTTGAATTTATCCGAAAGAAAAAAGAACCTGAAGAAAAGAAAATCGAAGGAATGGACGATGAAGAAGAAGAGGATAATGACGAAGAAGAGCCGAACGAAGAGAGAGGAGAAAGGGGAAGGTTGATTGTTGATATGACTGGAGAGCATTTGCTGAAGTCGACACTCAGAACACACAGTCAGACGAAAGAAGATGAAGACAAAGAAGAACAGAAAAAAGTGAAGAAGGATAGTAGAGCAGGCAGCAGCGACGAAGAGGCAGGAGAGGAAGATGATGAAGCAGAGAAAGAAGAAGAAGAAGGAGGAGGAGAAGGAGAAGGAAGAGGAGAAGGCGAAGGAGAAGGCGAAGAGGAGATAGGGAAAGAGATCCACATGGGGGTGGTGGAGCAGCTGCTGATAGGGATGAAGAAAGAAGAGAGGAGGAGCATGTGTGTTCCCTTCCGTGTGCTCAGCCAGGCGGAGAGAAAGAAGCTGGCTCATCTGAGCGGGTGGATGGCGTATGAGGAGACGAAGAAGAGGGAGATGAGGCAGCATCAGACAGAAATGGAGGTGGCGCAGGCAGGAGAAGACGCAGATGTGTTCAGATTGAACAGGCTGAAGAAGGATTTGGTGATCGATCTGAGCACATCACTCACGAAGACTGTGCTGTCGTCTGCTTCAGATGCAGAGAAGGAGGAGAAGGAAGAGAAAGAGAAGGAGAAGGAGAAAAAGGATGAGAATGAGAAGCTGTGTGAAGATGAAGACGAGCTGTTTCTGTTGATAGAGGCAGTTTTGTTAGGAATCAAAAGGAGCCCTTCGAATAAGAGCTTAAGCCCCGCAGAGCAAGTGGCTGTTGTTGAGGCAGAACACAAAGAGAGAAGAGAAAGGCTGAGGGAGAAGGTGAGGAAGAGGGTGGAAGAGGAGAGGAAGAAGGAGAGGAGCGAAGTGGAGAAGAGGGTGAAGGCAAAAGAGGAGGAGAGGAAGAAAGAGATGGAAGAGAAGAAGAAGAAGGAAGAGGAAGAAGGAAAAGAAGAAGAGAAGAGAAAGGAAGAGAAGAAGGCAGAAGAGGAAGCTTTGCAAAAGGAGGAAGAAGAAAAGAAAGAAGATGTGGAAAAGAAAGAAGAAGGAAAAGTCAGTGAAAAGGCAGATGAGAAAATGTATGATGATGAAGAGGAGAAAGAGGAAGAAAAGAAGAAAGAAGGAGAAGAAACTGAATCGAAGAAGAAAGAAGGCGAAGAGGAAGAGAAAGAAGAGGAAGAAGAAGAAGCTGAAAAGAAGGAAGAGAAAGAAGAGGAAAAAGAGGAAGAGGAAGAGGAAAGCAAAGAAGATGAAGAGGAGGAAAAGAAAAAGAAAGCTAAAAAGGAAAAGGATGAGGAGGAAGAAGGGGAAGAGGAAGAAGAAGAGGAGGAGGAGGAGGAAGAGGAGGAGGAGGAAGAGGAGGAGGAAGAAGAAGAGAACAAGAAAGAGAAAGAAGAGAATCCGTTATCGATTAACGTTGCAGAGCAGCTGAAGATGATTGAAGAGAAAGAAGAAGAAGAAGAGCGAAAGCGAATCGAAGAAGAGGCAAAGAAGAAGAAGGAGCTTTTGATGAATGTGAAGCTAAGCAGCAAAATGAACCAGAACATTCACGAAAGACTGCTGGCATTCCATCAGCTTTTGACAAGAATGACGCCTCCTTCACTTTCTGAGTCAACTCCTCCTTCTTCTCCTTCGTCTCTTTCTTCTCCTGCTTCTGAATCTGCTTCTTCCTCTTCTTCCTCTTCTTCCTCTTCTTCCTCTTCTTCTTCTCATTCAGCCTCTCTCAAATCTGTCCCTCTTTCGTCCTCTTTTGTGATTCTCCAGTCTCTTCGGCGCATTTCGAAGGAGAACAAAGCTCTGAAAGGAGATCTTAGCAGACACATCAGCAGTCTTTCGTTGATGGAGCAGCAGATGCGAGTGATGAAGGAGGAGCAAGAGAAAGAGAGGAAGGCAGCCAGAGAGGCAGAGGAGCAGACGAAGAGGAGCGCAGAAGAGGAGAAGCAGCATTTGCTGTCAAACATGGCAGAGAACGACAAAGTTGTTGAGAGTCTGCGTGAGTCACTTAGAGCAGCTGAAAACAAACTGATGGAAGTTGAGGCAGCTAAAAGGGCAGACTCACTGAAGATGGCTGAGATGGCAGTGGAAATGAAGGCAAAAGAGAACAAAGTGAAGAGATTGGAAGAAGACATCGAAGGATTCAAAGCAGCAGCCACGTTCAGCACACAGCGAGGGGGCGAGAGGGAGAAGAGAGAAAGAGAAGAGAGAGAGAAGATATTGAAGCTGACACAAGAAGTGGGGGGATTGAGAGGGCAGCTGAAGAGTGAGAGGGAAGAGACGCTGAAGATGGTGGGGGAGAAGCGGATGGAGCAGGAGGAGAGCAGAAGGCAGTGGGCCATTCAGAAGAAGCAGTTGGAAGAGGAGCTGATTCAGCAGAAGATGGAGATGGCGAGGGTGGAGAGTGCGAAGAGGCAGATGGCGGAGGAGCTGGAGAGTGCGAAGAGAGAGATGGAGAGGAGAGAGAAGGAGCTGAGCTGGGCAGTGGAGGAGAAGGAGAGGGAGGCTGAGGCAGAGAAGGAGAGGAGGCTGAAGGAGAAGGAGGCATACGCCAAGAGAAAGTGGTTCACTGAAGATGACTTGAAGGCAGCTGTGAAGAAGGCGACGGAGGAAGGGAAGGAGAAGGGAAGGAAAGAAGGATATGAAGAAGGGAAAGAGGTTGGATGGAAGGAAGGGAAGGAGGAAGGAGAGAGAGAAGGAAGGGCAGAAGGGAAAAGAGAAGGGATGAAAATAGGAAGAGAGGAAGGAGAAGAAGAAGGAGAGAGGAAAGGGTATGAAAAGGGATATGCAGAAGGCAAAGAGGAAGGAGTGAAGGAAGCAAAGAAGGAAGCCAAAAGAAGAGAAGAAGCAGAGAAGGAAGTGAAGGAGCTGCAGGCGAAGCTGAAGAAGGAGAAGGAAGAGGCGAAAAGAAGAGAGAAAGAGCTGACCTCCAAAAAGAGTGCGAAACGAACAAGTTTGTTTGAAGAAGACGGAGATGCTCAACAAGACTTGCTGACAGGAGGAAATGAGACAGAAAAGGCAAAGTCCAAAGGGAATAAGGAGACAAAAAAGAAATCAGAGAAAAAAGAAGAGAAAGAGGAGAAAGAAGAAGATATTTTGCAGAGCATAAAAGAGGAAGACAATTTGAAAATGGCAGAAAAGCCACAAAAAGCAAAGACTTCTTCACTTTTGTGGGCAGATGACGATGAAGTTACACCAACGAAGGAAGAAGAAGGCAAAGAAAAAGAAGAAGAGCACAAAAAGGATGAATCGAATGATTTGTTCTCTTCTCCTCTTCTGGCAGCATCTGCCTCTTCATCTTCATCTTCATCTTCATCTTTATCACAAGCACAAACACAGAAAGAGACACAGAAAAGTGAGTCTTCGTTGTTTGCAGACTTTGAGGAAGGAGAAGAGGAGAAAGAGAAAGAGAAAGAGAAAGAGAAGCAAAAGATGCAATCTCCATTGAATGTGAAAAGGGAGGAAAAGAAGCAGAGCAGCTCTTCATTATTTGCAGATGACGATGAAGATGATGATGATGAAGTGCAAAATAAAATAAGAGACGAAGAAGGAGAAGAGAAAGAGAAAGAGAAAGAAATCACTTTTGTGTTTTCTGCTCCTCCACCACCTTCTTCTTCTTCTGTTTCTTCTTCTTCTCACACGCCAACACCACAAGCAGCACAAAGAGAGACAAAAGAGGATGAAAATGCAATTTTATCAAATTCTGCTTCTGAAACATCAACCGGAAAGCAATTGAATACTTTGACTGAAGCAAACATAACTCCATCATCATCATCTTCTTCTTCTTCTTCTTCTTCTTCTTCTTCTTCTTCTTCTCTTTTTGGAGATGATGAGCAAGAGGCAGAGAAAGAAGAGCCATTCGCATCGCATTCCGCAAAGCCACAAGAAAGCGGAGGGAATCTGTTTGAAGATGGGGTTGAAGAGAAGAAAGCGGGAAAGCACGAAAAGAAAGGGAAGAAAGAAGGGAAGAAGGAGAAAGACAAAGAGAAGGATCCAGAGAAGAAGAAGAAGAAGCAGGAGAAGAAGGAGAGGAAGGAGAAGGAGAGGAGAGAAAGAGAACAAAGGCTGATGCTTCAACAGCAGCTGTGGAGAGAACAGATGAAGAAGAAGAGCGAAGAAGAACAGGCAGCTTCTTCAGCATCTTCTTCTTCTCATTCTTCTTCTCTATCAAATGCTTCTCGTTCTGCTAATACTTCATCATCATCATCTTCTTCTTCTTCTTCTCTCTTTGGAGATGATCCACTCACTTCAGCTGCTGATGAAGACGATGCTGATGATGACTACGGGGCATACAACCCTCTTTTAGCTGCCACCATCGCCTCTGAACCATCTTCCTCTTCATCTCCTTCTCCTTCTCCTCATTCTTCTCTCTCTTCTCTTCCTCCCCCTGCCCCTCCTGCCCGCTCCCAGCCTCAGCCTCCTCCCCCAGCCATTCCTCAAAAGAGAAGAAATTTCACTCAGAAAGACGAGCAAGACGACGAAGAGATCGATGGCTATGTGAATGTGGAGAAAGAAGAGAGCGAATATTCCTGGACTCAGTCTGCTCAGCAGAACACTCACAGACGTGTTGCCCCGTCTTCCTCGTCTGCCCCTTCACCTCCTCCTCCTCCCCCTTCCTCGCACATCCACTCCACTCAGAGAGATGCCCCCAGACCTTCCTTCTCCAATGCTTCCTCTTCTCCTTTCTCTTCCGTCCTCTCCTCTTCTCTCTTCGACGACGGCGCGGAAAAACCACAGAAGCCCCCGCACCAGTCGCCAAGAACACAATACCAGCCAACTTCACTCTTTCCAGATGACGACTTGTGAGAAGTTTATTACTCAGGATATGATTTTTTTAAAAAAAGTAATTTTATTTTATTTTATTTTATTTTATTTTATTTTATTTTATTTTATTTTATTTTATTTTATTTACCGTAAAAAGAAATCAGTGCTACTGTCTTTCATAAGAATGGTTTTCCTTGCATATTGTTCTTGTTAATGTGAATTCATTTTTCGAGAGTTTGTCATTTCAATTTTTATTTGTGGTTAATAATAAGAAACTGGTTAGATGAAAATAAATAATGATATTTGAGCTATTGAAATTGATTATAAATGATGGAAATTCTTAAAAAAAAAAAAAAAAATAAATTGCTGGTGAAAATGTGATGAAATTTTATTAATTAACAAAGAGAAAGATGAACTTTTTTTTGTGAACAAAAATAATAATTGTTATGGAAATATGTGATTTAGAAAAATAAAAGATTTTTCATTTTCAAAACATGCAAAACTCTATTATGTGTTCTATATGTGGTATAGATAAAAAGAAGTATAAGTGCCCTCGTTGTGCTGCTCCTTAGTTTGCTCGAATTGTTAAATCTAATTTTATTGGTATAATTTTCATATTTTCAGTTGCAGCGTGAAGTGCTATCAAGTTCATTGCCTATCGTGTTCAAAAACACAAGAAAAAAAAGAGGAAGCAAATGAATTACCTCCTATTTCAAAAGAAATGAATGCCTTGTGTTCAGTTCCTGCTGTTGCTTCAAAGTACAATTCATTTTATCGAGTTCCAGATGACAAGCTTGTCAAATTATCTGAATCAAAGCGCATCATGTATCATTTGTCGCAGCCTGGATTGAAAGAAAGAATTTTGTCAATTACTTCTTCACACCGTCCGAAAGAAACGCTTCAAAGTATCATGGAAGAATACCCAGATTTTTATGATTTTATGATTGACACTCTTAATTGCATAGACTTTCATCCAACTCGTGAATCTAGAACACTAAATCCTCAAATAGTTACTCGATTATTTAAGGATCTTGGGATTGATATTTCTGACATTGGACTTGATAATTAAAACAATTCATCTCACTTCATTGCATTTCAAATCATCTCAGTTCAATTCGATTAACTTCATTTCGCACACATAAAATTCATTTCGCAATCAAATCATTATCTGAATTTTATATTTCATTTGAATAAAACAAGTTTGATTCAAAAAGGATCAGTGAAACGAACATCAAAAACAATATTCAAGGCCGAAAAAGCAATAAAATATAAATAATTACCGAATTGAATAACAAATGAGCAGTTAAATTTAAAAAAATTTCGAAACAATCAAGAAAATGGATCCTTAAATGGTTTGACACTTTGATTAAACTTCGCAGCCAACTGGGCCGCGCGAGCAGCAGCAGCAGGAGATAAAGTTTTTCCGAGATGGGAATTCTTTGAGAGAAGGGTTGAAGCAAGAGAAGGCTGAGAAATAAATACAGCAGTTCGAGACGATGCCACAGTACCACCACGAGATGTAATTACAGACCTGGAGGGGGATTCTTTTTGAGGTGATTGGGAATGTGAAGAGGCAGAGGAAGGCGCAGGTTGATGGCCAGCAGAAGGCGAAGACAGAGAAGAACTAAGAGAAGCAGGTGCGGGTGCAGGTTGTGGAGAGGGCTTAGGAGGAGAGTGATGTGCGGGGGAAGGATTGTCTTGTAGCTGCACCGTTGGTTGTATCGAGAAGAGCTCAGGACCCATCGCAATGGTATCAGCAGGAGCGTCCAAAAATTGGCGAAGCTGCTTCATTCGAGAAAGATGACTGGCTGCCATAGAAGAAGAGGATGAAGAGGAGGAAGAAGAAGAAGTACGACGAGATAACTCATTTTGTGAATTCTGCTGATGGCTTCCTGGAGAGTGTGTTTGCATTAGCAGCTGTTGTGTTGGAAGCACAGTTTTGTTGTTGGATTGCCAAGATGTAGCAGAAGAATCGGCTGTTGGCAGAGCAGTCGTTGGAGGAGGAGATTGCGAATGGATGGGAGTGGCTACGGATGAAAAGGTTCGAGGGACAGAAACAGCTCGCCTATCATTTTGAGAAAAGATGGTAGATTGTGGAGGATTTGAAGAAGATTGAGGATATATTGGAAGCTGTTTTGTCGATGATATTACATGAGCATTTTGAACAGAATTCTTTGGTGGTGATGAGGATGACTGGGAAGGTGATTGAGACGTTGCCTGTTGTCTTGAACCAAAAACGTATTGCTGATCATCTTCGCTTTCTGTTAATGGTGTCTGCAATTCAAGTGGGCCGGATGGAAGAGGATCGTCTCCACGAAGCGATGGTGTTTGTAACAACTCTGGTCTTCGACGGATATTTGCATTTAAACCTTTTCCTTCGTTGTTTGTTTTCATTCGTTTGTTTAATTCCTGTTGTAATTGTCTTAATCTTGCAAGTTCAGATTCGCGATCACTAATATCATGGCTCGATTCTTTATCTCTTTGTTTAGCCTTCTCTTTTGAAGCTCGATCAAGCAACCTTTCAAAATTGTTTATTTGCTCCTTCTTATTGATTTGTTCATTATTCATTGTTATTTCTTTCTTTTGTTCTTTCAATTCAATGTTTGTATCTATTTGCTGTTGTCGAAGGAGTTCTTGCTCTTTCTTTTTCTCCTCTTCACTTTCTTTCAAAAGCTGACGTTCTCTTTCTTTCAATTTTGCCAATTCTCGTTCGCGTTGAAGATTTCTTTCTCTGATTTGAAGAATCCTTTCCATCTCAAGTTGCCTTTCTTTCTCTTTTCGAATTTCTTCTTCTCTTCTCTTTTCTTCTTCTTCTTTAGTTTTCTTTAATTTTAATGCTTCGCTTTGAATTGCTTTTTGGAGAAAATGCACCAATTCAACAGAATTTTCTGAAAGAAGAATACTTAATGGTGAAATAAGTTGTTCCAGTTTTGCAACTCTTTCGTTAACAAGGCTTATTTTCATCTGAATAATTTTATATATATCAAAATATCGTTATTATAATTTGTTGTTTAAAAATTGAATAATAAATGCAAACAAGAATATCATCTAAAAATAAGTTTATAAATATAAACACATATATCACATAAATGAATACTAAAATGATAAAAAATACCGTCCGCAATTTTATGAAATGGATCAATACTTATTTGTTGGGAAATTGTGCTTAAATGTGTCATTTTCGAGTTAAAAATGATCAAATTGAATTAATTATGGAAATTTTTGTCTAGTCTCTTTATTAAGAAAAAAAAATCTTTTCATCTTTTATAAACATAATTATGCATCATCACTGTATATGGTGCAAATTCAAAAATAGTAAAAAAGTCAATTTTGTTAATGACAAGAACAATAATAATCAAAGTTATGTTCATTTGAAATCGATAAAATCGATTTTCAATTATAATTTTATTAAAGATATTCTCGTTCAACTGTTTGTACATCAATTTATACCTCCATCAATTTTACTTGTATTCATTATCAATCTGATTGAATTTTTTAACGAAAATTGAAGTTGATTCCATTTGTTTGATTTACAATTTCACTTTGAAGCCAAAAGCAAAAAAGTTCCAAAAGTTGAATACACTTAATTTGAAACAATTGTGCTTCAAGTATTTTTTTCTTTTGACGTACAACAGATGTAATCATTTTTTCGTTTTTTGTTTTTAATTTTTTCTTTATCTTTCAATCAAATGTTTATAAAGTGTGAGTATTTTTATTGGCACCAGTTTTTTTATTGGAACCAAAAATCATTTTCATTATCTTCATTTCATTAAAACTCATAAATCTGTTTCATAACGAAAGAACAATAAACAAATAAAAATTAAGCTGTACGTCAAATATTTTTTGAAAAAACTTTCTCAGAAAAACGATCTAATAATTTTTAACTTTTATATTTCGATCATTGTTTTGCTCGTATTTTCTTGACTGATTGCTCTTGCGAGTTTTTATCACGGAATTCACAAAAACAATTGTATTTTCCGCATTTGTTACTTATTCGTTATATTTTGAACTATTTATATAAGTGTATTTTTGCATTTCACCACTTTTGTTTAAACATGCAAAATCAAGTGAATGTGTATGTTTTGTAACAAAAAGTCAAAAGATATCGGTTAAAAAATCTTTTTTGTTGATTGTGCATGTATTGAAAATAAACTTTTATTCAAAATAAAAAAGAAATCAAAGGATCATGCTTTTGAAAGAATTGAATTTATCTAAGTATTGACAAATTGGAATTTATCCTATATCTATAATTTGTTGTTAAAAAAACTTATTAAATATAATATACTTCATGTTAATCGATATAACATACACATTCATCTGACTTTGCATGTTTAAACAAAAGTGGTGAAATGCAAAAATACACTTATATAAATAGTTCAAAATATAACGAATAAGTAACAAATGCGGAAAATACAATTGTTTTTGTGAATTCCGTGATAAAAACTCGCAAGAGCAATCAGTCAAGAAAATACGAGCAAAACAATGATCGAAATATAAAAGTTAAAAATTATTAGATCGTTTTTCTGAGAAAGTTTTTTCAAAAAATATTTGACGTACAGCTTAATTTTTATTTGTTTATTGTTCTTTCGTTATGAAACAGATTTATGAGTTTTAATGAAATGAAGATAATGAAAATGATTTTTGGTTCCAATAAAAAAACTGGTGCCAATAAAAATACTCACCTAACGACAAAAATATTCCATAACAATTATTCTATTGATGTTTTTCTTTTAAAACACAATATTGTTATTCATTATTTGCTCTGTACATACATTTCTTGTTTCTTCTTTATCTTTATTCATTATTTTAATGCGTTTTTCTTTAAGAAATCAAATTTTGTCAATCAGATATTTGGTTTCAAAAATAAAAGCTGCAAAATCTGTTAAATCAAATGACAATTTTCAAAATTAATATTTTGAATTTGTTTTCATTGACTTGTTTCTATCGTTTGCTTTTGCAGTTATTGAAGTTTGTTGAACATTTTCACAAAATCTGATTATCATATGATTTTAAAAAAATCATGAAATATCAGTACATAAAAAAAATTCATGAATTTGAAAATTTTCTTCAATATTGCATTTGAAATTATTCTATTATTTTGCATCTGCTCATTGAAATAAACGGATTTTATATTATGTGGGATTATGCGAACTTTGAAGCTTTTTTTCCACAAAGCAAACAATAATTGTATTTCTCATAACTGTCCTTTTCTCTCAGAGATTTGAAAATTAATAGGATTCTCATATTTATAAACAATTATTGTTGAAATGGCAACCTTATGTTTTGAAATCTTCACATTATTTCAGAAAATTATCACATTTTTTCCTAATTTTTTGGTAACAAAAAGTTTATCTGTCATGCTTATTAATGCAATGAAAAAGATAATCGTTTTTAAAACTTCCCCGTGCTTCAAGAAAATTTCTTGTAATTGAATGAAACATATTTTTTTTTTTGAAAATTTTGTTCTAACAAAATCAAAATGATTGAGTTATGTTTTATTCAAAGAATCAATGAATTATTTTCTACATTATGTCCATTTTTCAAATTGTTTTTTCATAGCAAATAATTTTTCTTTCGTTTCAATATTCACAAAAAAAAAAAAAAACACTGTAAAAATAGACCATTAAATAGTTATTATTTATAATAAAAAGATGACTTTGTTACGATAATAGCAACAATTTTTTTACACATCGTTTTCATCAAGATGCTTTGAAAAAATCGACAATTTTTCTTAATAATTAATTTTAAATGTTTGATTTTCATTTCACAAACACATGAATAAAAAATCCAGTTTTGTATTGAAAAACTTTCCATTTGAATGAAAATTTTTGAACAAATCAATTTGTTTTCAAAAAAGCAAGAAATGCACCTTAGCCTTTTATTCTTTGATAAATGTGTGATTATTTTTGAACTCATATTTTTTCTTTCGAAAATTTCGGTTCGAAAATTTCTTTTTAATGTTTCAAATGAACACTGAAAAGTGAACAGGCATGTTCAAGACCTCTTAATTTATATTTCTGATCATGCATTTGCTTTTGAAACAGTTGTGATTATTTAAGCACTTTGATGGAAAATTTCTTCCCAAATGAAAACAATCTTTGAATATTCAACATCCCGAAAAAAGTTATGATTACAAAAATAATCACCCAAATATTTTTTTTTCTCCGAAAAATTGTGACAAAAAATATAAAATTATTAATTTCGTTTTGTCACTTTTTTTTTAATAAATATTTACGCATTTCATTCTTTTTTGAAAAAGAAAAAGTGTTTTCTGGATTTATATTTCTTTGCGCAGTTCTTAACACATCAATGAATTATCAAAAAAATTTTTTTGATGATGTAATTATTTATTGCAATTTAATACAGATGAATAATGATTTAAAATTTTTTTCTTATTTTCAATAAAAGATAACATATGGCTTAGATCCCAACAATAATATGATAAGCTTTTTATATTTTTATACCTTTTTGAATCTGTTTAAAAACTCATTTGCATGTACCAATTTAATTGTAACAAAAGGAGCATCAGCAGAAGGGCATAATATGTATGCTCGTTTTGTAGTTTTTGTTTTTTATTTTGATTTTTCATTATTTGCAGGTTTACATATAGCGCTGATGCGTATCAATTGGTTTGCATTTTTCATTATTAAGCACTTTTTCTGTGTTATTTTTCAAAATTTCAAAAACACAGTTTGGAGATTTATATCACTTTCCAGCTGGAGATCATCCAAAAGATGAAAAGATAAAAATTTACGACTGGGTTGTTAATTTGATATATACTTATATTTGTAAAATTTAACAATTTGCTTGTTAATAGATTACTGATGATTATTATGGAGAAATCCCTCAAGTTGAACACACTTATAATGTTGTGGGAAATATGAATGAAAATAACGTTGCAATTGGTGAAACAACATGGGGAGGCCGTGAAGAATGCATTGACACAACAGGGATAATTGATTATGGAAAGTTTGCGAAGATTCATCTTTAATTTTTATTCATTTACACAAATAATTTATGAAATAATAATGTTTCATTTGAAAAATTTCATAGCTTAATATATATCACACTTCAACGTGCGAAAAATGCTCGTGATGCGATTGATATAATGGTAAATCTTTGCAATACTTATGGATATCGTTCTTCTGGAGAAAGCTTCACGATCGCTGATCTTGATGAAATTTGGGTGATGGATTTGATCGGAAAAGGAAAGCCAACAGGCACTGCCGGCACTCGTGTTGTTTATGTGGCACAGAAAATTCCTGATGGATCAATCAGTGGACATGCAAACCTTCCTCGAACGACCACAGTTGGCACTGAAAAAGAAACAATAACTTGGAAGTACAGCGATGATGTATTGAAATTTGCAAAGGAAAAAGGATGGTCAAATGCTGATAGCTTGGAACATTTCGACTTTACTGATGCATATTGTCCAATTAAAGGGGAGGGATTTGAAGAAGCCGGAAAGTCTCATGTTCGCCAATGCGATGGAAGAATATGGGCATTTTTTGCATCAGTCTTAGGAGAAGAAGCCATGAACATTTATAATGATTATATCCTTGGACGTAACATGGATAATCGTCTTCCGTTTTCTATGAAAGTGCCTGATGGTATCAAGAAAGTCACATTAAACGATTTGATGAACGCAATGGGTCATCATTTTGAGGGAACCATTTTGGATCCAACAAAAGACATTGGAGCAGGACAATCCAGCTCACCATATCGTAACAGACCGAATGTATATGAAGCAACAGTGTCTGATCCAGATCCAGTTACACAGAAATACGTTCACGACAGAGGAGCAGGGCAACAGCAAACAGGATGGTCCTTTGTTGCTCAGTTACGACCAAAATCGTCGGCACATGGAGCAGCGAGTGCTGGATCAGTGTTATGGTTTGCTCCTGACGATGCCTCTCTCTCAATACACATCCCAATCTACCCTCAGATCAACTATGTGCCTTCCTGCCTCACTCGTGACCATGCCTCTTCGCAGATGTTCAGCATGAATTCTGTCTTTTGGGTGAACAATCTGGTCGCAAACTGGGTCTACCAAAACTACGAGGTGCTTAAGCCTGTTGCCAAGGCGAAGCAGCAGGAGATGCGGAACTATTTCCGCGCATCGCTGAGACAGGCAGATGCCACAGCCATGTCTCTCTTAAGCCGTGACGAGAAAGTTGGAAAGGAGTTTTTGACTCAGATGTGCAACGTGTGGGCAGAAAAAGCCCTGACTGAGTGGAGAGGACTGTTTGAAGAGATGTTCCGCGTGTACTTTGATGGCGCAAGACACAACACAATTAAAGGGAAAAAGATTCCTTCTGTAGATTTTCTCCCTCCAAGAAGTGATTGGTACAAGCTGATTGTTGACGAAACGGGAGACCGTTTTCTCTGGCCCGAAGAACAAACGTCCACCAATGGATCTGACACAAAGCCAAAAGTTAGTAAAAAGATGCGGTTGGTTCTTTAAGTGATCTTTTTGTGTTTTGGCCAACAGTTCTCTTTTTTCGAGTTATTTATTCCTATAATTTCGATTATTCAACAATACATAGCATGATTACCATCACTTCCCTTTGTTTAGTTCTCTTTTCCTTCAAATACTAATCCTACGTTTTCCTTTCTCTGAACCTTCTTATTGTAAGACCAGAGTGATTGCTTTACTTTTTTTGGTTATCTTTCATTTTTATTGAGTATTTCAAATCAAATTTCGTCTTCTCCAAGAAATAATGAAGAGAAATATAAAAGAGTGAACAAAATAAAATATTGAATTTCTAATGTGTTGCACGAAAATGTATTTATCCGAATTATAAGCATAAATAGAAAAAGTCAAAAGGTATTTTTCGAATGTACCTTTTGCGACTTGTAACACTTTCCCAGTCATGAAGGCATCATTAAAAAATTCATCAATTGTAAAAAAAAGATAATTTAACTTATTGAACAGTCAACAAATTCCAAAAGGCTATCTATGAAATCGATATTTAACCTGCAATTATATGAGATATTCCTTTAACCAAAGAATACATGTTTTTGTCAAAGTTCTTGCTTCTCATATTTTTCTTGAAGCTGTTTGTAGATATGTGCATTTTTCCTGTTTGAAGAAGAGGAGCTTTGGGCAACATTGACAGGGTCCATAATAGCCCCCTCAAAAAGAATAAGATTTGCATCTTTTTCAACAATAGCAACGATAAACGGACGATTAACAACGAAGTCAATTCCCTTCTGCTCCTCTTTCTCTTCAGCAGAGTTTGAGTAAGTGATTGTTGCTGCAGCTGCTTCAATTCCCAATTCATTCACATCCAAGACAGCATGGTGAACGATATCACTGACATACAGATTCGCTTTCTCTTCTTCATCTCTCTCTCCTTCTCTTGCCTTCAATGATTCATTTCCATCATTCTCAAAAAAGCCCGGAGAAATATTCGAGAAATTTGCTGCTTTTGTAAAGATGTTCCGAATACCCAGCTTTGAAAGTGTATCTTTCAGTTTAGTTTCTTGGCTGATTTTCATCTTTGGGAGCTGCACATTCATGCGGCGCATTGCCATTGAACGAACTACGCTGTTTAACCAATCAGCTTCTATGTATTTCGAGATGCATCTTTGCATTGATTCAAAATCGCGTTCTAAGAATCAGAAATACACCAAATAAATAAATCAATTCGGATAAAAAATACTAAGCATACGATTTGGTAAGAAAACAATAAATTGCGCTCTTTTGTCTCGGAATGAAATTGATATTGCCCTGACGTCCTTATTCTCCACATACAACATTTCTTCATTCTTCTCCATCATCTCTACCTCTTTTTTTTCTCCATTCAAAAGAAAGAACGTTTGTAGCTTTGTTTTTGATGGATCAAAAGGATAATCCCATCGTTGTTTGAAATAAAGTGTATTTATAAGAATAATTTTGTCTTCAATATTCGTCTGCTCAACAGCATTTTCAATTAAACCATTTGTCGAGTTTTTGACCCAAGAGTTAATCATGGAGGCTGTTCTAAACATGACTCGTAATAAAAAAATTTTTTTGAAAAATAAATAATCGTCAAACTCTATATCTCCAAAATTCACAAGTTTTGCAGTTGCATTAAAGGCTTCGCTACAATCTGAAATATACTGTTGGTAAACATCAAAATGATCATTTATCCAGATTGAATTTGCAAGCAAATATAAAGGTTGGGAATTGCTATGAATGAGTGCTTTTGTCAATGAAATCTGAATCTCTGCAAGCTGAAAAAGAAAATAATTACTAAAATAAAAAACACAAAATAAAAATAGAATACTGTAATTTTTGCTTCTTCAGACGGAATTCGTAAAAATGATCTCAGCAAAAGCTCTGTTTCTCCAGTTGCACCATGCCCCAGTAACATTAAGACAGTATGAATCGAAAAAGGTGAAAGGAAAATTGTGTGAGACGAAGTCGCCAACGTATCCATTATATAATGTCCAACATCATTAACATAATGAGCTTGCTTTATTTTTTTCTGTGTTAGTTGTTCATCTGATAATTCTGGAGCACGTAATTCTTTTGAAGAAGTCTTCTGAGTTAAAACTCCACAAAACAAATTTGAAATTCTAAATTTCAATCAAATTACACCACGAATAAAAGCAGTTATACACACAATACACAGATTGTTAAAACAATTCTTAGCATGACGTAATTTTCTTTCAATAATAAAATATAATTTTTTCTTTTTAACATATTTTCGTTTTTGACATCTTTGTTGATTTTAAATATGCCTGTCGCAAAACACTGTAAATGAATACCAAAAAAGATTTAATTATCCATAATAATTATATTGAAGTCATTGAAACAAAAAATATTTTGATAGAGGTTTCCTTACAATATTTCAAAAAATAAATTTCATCATTTTTTGACTTTACTATATTTAGGCATGGACATCCGACCTATTGGTCATGTTCAACTCGACAATTCTCCTGTTGTTCTGCCTCCTATTTTTTATCCTCCTGAGAGATACAATGGAAAAGATAAAATTAGAACACATCCCAAGCACAACATTCATTCCCTTCAGTCATTCAAAAAGAAGAATACACTTTGTATATTTTTCATTTTCTAATTATTTAATTTTTTATAAATTTATTGTTTTAATGATTGCTAAATTTTTACAAACAGATTCAATTGATGAAGAATTAACTATCAGCGAATTAGATAGTGAAGTGAAAACAGCAGCTCATGTTTCAGAAGAAATAATGAAACAATTGAACAAGGAAGACAATTCAAAGATAGCAGATACAAAAAATGAAGAAATTGAAAGATCAGATTCACCAGATCTTCTTGAAACTTTCACGGAACATGAACATAATTTTACTGCACTTTTGGAGGAAGTTACAAACCTGTTATCCTGGCAAGAACAAGATCCTCAACAGGATATAATATCGAAATTTAAATTACTAGCATCAAAAGTTGATGACAAAACACATTCAGAAGACTCAGAACAAAAAGAAGAAGGGAAAGCAGAAGGTGAAGACAAGCCACAAAATTTGCAGGATTCTGATCTTATGAAAAATGAAAAAAGTGTAAATTTGTCAGAGATTAGAAAGCTTGCAAGAGATCGAATGAAAGAAAGGAGATTGCGGTTGGAAGCGTTAACAAATCCAGTTGAAAAGAAAGGGGCAAAAAATAAGCTGACTTGGAGAGAAAAGGAGGAAATCTTTGAGAAAGAAAATGGGGGAATGCCTCATTTCATGATACCCAAAGGAGTGAGTGATGGATTTGGGGATAGGAAGCCATGGAATGTGGAGAAGGAAATACGAAAGAAACAGGAGGAGCTGAAGGAGGAGGAAGAAGAAAGAGAAAAGCAATGGAGGAGAATGTGGAAGAGAGAAAGAGAGAAAGAGAAACGAAAAATGTATGAAGAAAAACTAAGAGCAAAAGAGCAGAACAATCAAACTGATGACAAAAATAAAAATGAAATCCAAACAAAAGAACATGGAGAAGAAGAAGCTGTTCCCAATGCATCTTCGTTTTCTTCTTTAAGCAATCAACAAACAGACGAATCAGAACAATACGAAGACGATTTTGAAACTGTTGGAGAATCCAAAAGTTCAACTAAAAATCCACAGCAAACTCAACCAGGATTTGAGCAGCGTTCCAACCAACAGCAACCGCACTTCCAACATTTAGCTGCTATTCCTTCTCTTAAGCTATCCTCCACCGATCTCTCTCCGCCCATCAACGCTTCGTCATTTGCATCGCCTCCTCTGCCGCTTCTTTCATCAAAAGTGCCAAGAATCCCTCTGAAGATAGCTGTGCCGCTGTCGATGAGTGTGACATCCATCTCTTCACCTGCTATGCTCTCTGCAAGGGGCGAGCCGCATGTGAGAAGCAGAGAAGAGGAGAAGCTCGCAAAGGAGAAGGAAGAGAAGGAAGAGAAAGAATGGCAAGAAACCATCCAGACAGGCACACCGCTGGATGTGATGGAGAAGCTGGTGATGTTCAAGCGGAAAGACGAGAAGAAGCAGCGCAACGGCCTTTCTCCAATAAACGACCACTACCTCATCACACCCAGATTCCAGCTGCCTTCGTCCAGCCGAGCACATCTCTCGCCTGGATTCTCCTCTTCTGCTTCAGCCTCTGCTTCATCGTTGTCGCTGCACACTCGCTCCAACAGCTCGCTTTCGAGAACAGCAGCTCCTGCAGTCACATACACCAGATCCAATTCATCGAATTCTTCTTTCCCTTCCACCGAAAAGAAAAAATACTTTTCTGAGTCACTGCAAATCAGGCGGGAAGGAGGCAATGGCAGCAAAATGGTTAAGTCTCCCCTCTCAAAATCGAGTGTGTGTTCTGATTGCCTCCTTCCTTCATCGCCTGCCTCACTGTCGGACTCTTCTTTCCGCGGGTTTCGATCAAGAACGAGCTTGAACGAACACCAGCCTCTTCTTTCTCACTCATTAACTTCTCAATCAGCACAAGCTAAAGATTTACCGAACTCTTATTCTTCATCTCATTTCTCTCCTTCTCATTTGGCTGATTCGCCTGCTCTCAATCGCCACTCCTCATCTCTTTCAAGTTCTGCCCATCGCCTTTACAACATCCGCTCTACATCTTCGCTGGACAGATCATCTTATTCTCTCTCTCCCCCTGTACATGCACAAAACCCTTCGTCTTGTACTAAACATTCAAATAAATGAGCTCATTATGTTTATTTATTGGAATTTTTTGCATATATTATATGTTTAATGGTATTATTTATTGCATTTCTTTTTCTTCGAAATTGCATCATTCTTCAAAATATGTGTTATTGTTTAATAATTGAAGGATGCAATATAACATTGTTTATTTTTGGTTTATTTGCTTTGTTTATCTATATTTATAGTCGTTTTTTGTGAACATTCAAAATCTTTCATTGGCTTTTATGAATTTCAACTTAATATTCATCTGACAGGTATAGATATATTCCTGCAGATGTTACTGTTAGTATTTTTAATTATATGTCTGACATTGTTTAATTCTATTTGATTCTAATTATTTTTTTTCTTTTCTCATTTCACTTGTGTTAAATTATCACTTGAGTTTTTATCCGTTTTTCCCCAGCTTTTTCAGGTTTGTTTTATCGAGCAGCTTTGTATGTCTTTTATCAAAGTGGAATAAACAATAAACGAAAAGATTCGAATTGAGAAAAAATTTTTTAGAAAAAACATTAAAATGCCTTCCGACTTTTTGTAATAAGAATTGTAAGAAAACTCATCCACGTGCAAATTTTTTATCATGTCTTCCTCAACAACGAAGGTGGAACCATAGACAGAATCTGCCTTTGCCCAGTTTTCGTTTCTTGCTTCAAAGCCTTTGCCTTCTCGCTCTCCTCTGAGAAATTCCCAGCTCTGCCTCTTCTGCTCCATCTCCACTGATTTCCTTCGTCATGTCTTCGTGCTCCTCCTCTTCTGCTCTCTTTCCACCTCTCCCCTTGCCTCGGCCTGCTCACAGCAAGTGCAATAGGCCTTCCATCAATAAGGCTCCCGTCTTTCTTGAGCCCTTCCTCCATTTTCTCCTTACTCACAAATTCAATGTATCCCAACCCTCTCAATGTGCCATCTTCGTTCGTAAGCAGCCTAACTTGCTTCACAGCACCTGGTTCAAACAGATCTTGTATTTTCTGTTCTGTCGCTGTATTGGCCACATTCCGCGCAAAGAGTGTATTTTCATCTGTGAAGAAAGGCTTGTGCTCCACGACGCCTCCTTCTTCATTACTTACATGCGTCTCAGTATGTTCTTGTTGTATGATTGAATCAGATGAGTCTGTACTTGGCATCGAAGATACAGAAAGCTGAATGTATTCTTGGCTGTCTTTAAGATCTCTCTTTCGCTTTGTTTCATTCAGCGGAATATCTGGCTTTATTTGCTCTTCTTGCGTTCCTTCATTCTCTTCTTTCTCTTCATGCTCCATCTCATTCTCCTCATCGATATCATCTCCTCTCCGTTTTTCAACTGTTTGTTCTTCTGCATTTCTTTCATTCGCTTTTGCTGAATTACTTGTTGGCTTAAATTCCAATTGTGGCTTTGCATTTTTTTCCAATGTTTTATTTTCATTCTTTTGTTTTCCTTCCTTCGTTGCTTTGCTTGGACACTTCGTTGTTTCAATCACATTCTGATTTTTCCCTTCTATCCTTCTTCTCTCATCCTCTCGCATTCTGATGCTAATCCTTGCTCTTTCGACATCCTCCACCTGCGCTGCCATCCACTCCTCCCATTGAATCCATTCATTTCCGATCTCTTCCACTCCTTCCACACCATATCGCACTCCATCTCCGAAATTCCTCCTTATCAACTTTACGCAGTTGCAACTGGCCCTCTCAGCTGCTTTTATCAAGCCTAAACGGATGGAACTGCTTAGTCTTCCTCCTTTTTTCACAGCCGTTTCAGTCAAAGATGCAATTTCCTGATCAATTGAGTTCCGATCAACAAATTGAGAATCCTGTGTTGATTCTGAACTTGCTGAAGAGGCTGACACTTTTGAAGCATTTTCATTAATTTTTGTTTGCTTCCAAAGGGCAGTCAGAATAAATACATGATAAACATCAATTTCGCAGAAGAGATCAACGCTATCAAATGGAGATAAAACTCCAAAGATTGATGCAAGTGAAGGCAATGAAGTTTGAGTTGTTGTTTTTTGCTTTGAATTCTCTGCAGAATTAATTATGCATAAAGATGAAGCAAATTGGAAGATTTCATCCACAGCTGCTTTTATTTTATGAGAAGGCTGACAAATTTCAGTGAATTCAAACGGCTCATGGTCCAACTGACCATCACCTTTCTTTTGCTGCTCCTTTTTCTTTTTCTTTTTCATTGCCTCAGACTCTTCAGGTGCATCGTCCAGCTCCATTTCATTTCCTTCAGCATTCGACTTCTCTGCATTCAGACATTCATTCTTCCACTCTCTTATGAGCCATCTCATTGCCCATTGCAGATACGCCAACACAACATCCACTCTTCCATCACGAGGTGGAACTAGTACATGATGCAGGGAATACAGTGACTCACGCACTTTCGAAGCATCAGGCTGAAAAACGTGTTGAAGAGCATTTATCACTGTCTGCTCCACCTGTCCAAGCGAAGAATAAAGGATGGAAAGATCACTAGAAGATTCTGTTGACGATGAATTGAATTCCTTTGATTCATCTGAAGATGGCTCAATTTCCATCTTTCCTTCATCGTTTTTTAAGCTTTCCCATTTCTCATTGAGAACTGTCATTGGATTCAACAACGGAACCGCCATCTTTTTCTTTTCCATGTGGCGCATCCAGGCAACCCAGATGAGTTCATTCCTTCCACAGCTTCTCATTGCACGCTGATACAACTGCTCCACAGCATTTTCTGCTGCAACACGCAGCCCTGCCCTGGTCTGCGAGCTGATAACAGCAGGCTTTGCTTTCTTCTGCTTGGCAGAAGAGGAGTTCGACGAAGCAGATGCCTGTTGGCTCTTTGAAGCAGCGTCGATTGCTGCACGATATTGAAGATGTGCAACTTCGAAATCGACAAATTCATTTTCATAAAAATCGATATATCGTATCCACATGTCGCTGTCTCTGTACAGAAACCAAAGTGCTCTTTCAATCAAATGCAACAATAGAACATTCAATGTTCAAGGAAAATAACATGAAATAATATACAACAAATATTAAAAGCCATTTCAGACAATTGTGCAAAGGTGAAATAATCATTAGAAACAAATATTTGTGTCAAACCTTTCAAATAAAGCGATTATCCGCGAAGACTGTGACAAAGGAGGAACATATTGCTCATTCTGTTTTCCCATCAAAGTATTTCTTCGTTTCTGCTTTTCAAAGTCGATGTATTCAATCCATGATAGCTTTTTTGGATCTTCTTCACTCGCTCCACTAACTGAAAGTTCAAATTGCTTTCTCTCTGACATTGCATTCATTGACTAAAATTGCAAGACACAATAATGCAAATAGTTTTTATATACAAATAATCAAAACAATTAATCATAATAATCTTGATTCAAGTAAAAAAAAAAACACAACTTGATGGTAATATGGCGTTATTTCATAGTTCATCCCAAGAGCATCTTTCATTTCGTCTGATTCCGAAAAAGGAAGTTGCTCCTTGTTTTCATCGCTTAAAAGCTGAGCCTTTTCAAAGCGATGCATAGCGAGAAATGCATCTCGCAGTCCTCGCATTGGTATCATCAGTTGTTGATGAAACAATTGTCGAATTTTCAGTACTTGCTTTTTGTACAAGTCCGAGTTTTCTTCCGAAAGCTGTTGCAAATGCTGACATATATTTTCTTCTTTAATATTTTCTATTTTTCCATTTTCGTCATTGACAATTTTTTTTGTTATTCTTGCCAGTTGTTTAGATTCAAACTCTTGGGCACTTGACCACAATTCAGCAGCCTTAAATACCAAAAATAAATCAACAAATAAATATAATTTTGAATATTATAAATTTGTACAAACCGAATCAATAAAATGACCACAAAGACTAATTCCTCGACTATAAATGCTTCTAATTTTGTCAATGTCTATCTGATCATAAGTTTCGTTTGAAAAAGATAATTCAGCAGCTTTATCCGCTGCATGTGCATAGTCCTTTTATTTTTGAAAGAATTAAAAAACAATAAAACACTAATCGATGAAATTATTTCAAATATTTAATTAATTTGCACACAATCCAAATTGAAGGCGTGCAATAATCTACAACAAGTCCTTCATAAGTTGACAATATTTTATCTTTTGTATCATTATTCAAAGGTTCATTGCGCAGCTTATCAAGAACTTCTGTCATTAATTTTCTCGATCTTATTCTTTATGCACATATAATTTTTTAAACTTTCTTTCCGAAACAACAAAAAAACATATATTTAACAATCTTCTCCAGAATAAACACCAAAGTTGTATGTTGAAAACAGTTTTTTTATCCAAAGATGATATTATGAGAATTGATTCAAAGGGAAGAAAGATGAAAAATCAATATGTTTGTTTTTTTGATATCTTCAGTTTTCAGAACGTGTTCATGAAACAACCAAGACAAAAACAAAAAGCTTGAATGAAGCATATTTTTTTTAAAAAAAAAAAAAATTTTTTTTTTTTTTTTCCCATTCAAAGATTTCTGAAAAACGAATTCTTGGAAATAACAATTAAAATGATTAAAATAAAGACGATAATTGAGTGCTTTGATTTTCATAATTCTTGGATTCTGTGATTATTAGTGCATATTTATGATTTTTTTAATTATCTTTTAATCATGTTATTTTTCTGAAATACGAAAATATCAATTTTAAGTGAAAATAGAAAGAACTTCCAAAAAAAGTGTTTGAAAATATGATTGATTGATGCAAAGAAAGACATGCTTTTGAAAGTTCAGAAGCCTCAATCCCTCAAGAATGCAACTTTAAAATATATGATATAATTGATCAAAAGATCAAACATTTCTTGGACCTTCTCGTTCTACATCATGCAACTTGCTTTTCATTTCACTTTACTGCTTATCATTAATGCCTTATTTGCTGATGCAGATCCTCAGGTTCAAAATATTCTCGCAGGCTTTGGAAAAAGCCCAGCAGGAGGATCTCCTCCTTCTCCGCGCCAGAATGCAATTCTAATTCGTCCGAGTTTTACCGGATGTCCAAAAAATTTATTTTATTGCTTTTCAGGTATTGACGGAAAGAAGCAATATTTACAAGATGTGATGAGCTTTATCTACACAAGCGGTTCAATGGATTGGCGTCCTGTTGAGATCAATGGCATTAATACTACCCCACAACGAGTTGAATATAGCTATTATGTTGACGATACAGATTTTGTGATTTGGGGAGGAATGGGCCCTGACGGGTTTTATGACGATATGTGGGCTTTTAACATGCAAACAAAAGTTTGGTCCGAGGTTTTTCAAAGTCATGAACGACCTTCTGCTCGACAAGCAGCACACTTTTGCAAAGATGGTGAATACTTTTATATATTCGGTGGTAGAACAAATGACGGAAAGACAAATGATGTGTGGAAGTTCCATATTCCAACACGAGTTTGGACAAGATTACTTGGAGAAGTGGACATTAAGACATATACAGATGCCCCAGCTACAAGATCAGGAGGAGGGGCATTCGCTTCAGGATCATATTTATACATTTTTGGAGGATACACATCAAAATCAAAACAATCGCAAGATGTTTATAGAATTCCGGTTGATAATCCAACTGAAGGTGATTGGAAACATCTTCCGTTAGTTGAGAGAGGCACAACAACAGAAATTAACGTTGTTCCACGAACGGAGGCAGGAATCTGTTGGGATGGAAATTATGTTTATCTATTTGGAGGACTTCATGAAGAGACCACTTCTGAAGAAATGGCAAACGATCTTTTGGTTCTTGACTTCACCAAGAATGTTGCTAATGCAGGGCTAATGACTGTTGAAGTTGTCGTTCATGCGTTGCATGACGAAAGCTATCAGCGCAGGGCAGGTGGATTTGTCATTTGCGATGAAGAATCAACGAACGAAGGAGAAGGAGCAGTTGTTACAAGAAGGGGATTTGCGTTTGGAGGAACACGTGATGGAGATATTTTGGGGAATTTAGACAGAATTACGTTGGATGCGAATGATATTTCTGCTGGCGTCAAAGAGTGGACACGAGTGTCCGAGACTGTGTCTAACATTCCTTCACCACGGGCACTTCATGGTGTTGTTGGCGCTCTGGGCAGATTGTGGGTGTATGGCGGACAAGGAACAGGAGGCGCAGTGCTCAATGATTTGTATTCTTACGATATCGCAACCAAGAAATGGCACAAAGAAGAGCCAACAGGAGGGAACACAGAAACTCCACCTGCCTTGTATGACTTTGGGATGTGCGAACATTCTGGCCGTCTATTCATATTTGGAGGAATTGGAGTTGATCTAGTAACCGGCGTAAAGGAAGTGAAGAACGACATTTGGGAATATTCTATTACTGACCATTCGTGGTCTAAGATGAAGCCTCTTTCTTCTCTGAAGCCATTGGGAAGATCTGGCTGCTACACGAAAATTCTGCACAAAAATCTTATTGTTGTTGGAGGCAGAATGAGTGATGGATCCGTCTCCAATCAGATTTGGGTGTTTTCATTGATGTCGTGGAAGTGGAAGATAGCTTCAACGCGCTATCGTCCTCAGCTGCACACCAACGTTTCAAAAATATTTGAGAAAGGCGAGTTTGATGAAACCCAATGGATGATGAATGCGTTGGAAAGAGACACGCAGCAGGTTATTGATTTTGAGCGAAGAGAAGAGTACGATGAAGAAGAAGATATCGCTTCCAATAATGAAAAAAGTAAAATGAGCGTATACGAAACGCCCATCAAGCGTAAAGTTGAGAAAGTGAATTCATATGATATTGGCGATGCTGATGATGATACATTTTCTGCTGTTCCACCTTACATTTTAGAGAAGCGAGACGATGTTGCCATCCATTCGAAGGAGATGAAGATTGAAAGAGACGGCAAGACATACGAGGTTGACCAGATAATCATCGCTGGTGGTGTCTCAGAAACAAGAGAATCCAGCATCACATTGGATTATCTCATTTTGCCGGATGTCGGAATGATGAAGGATCTCGGAGCAAAGTTGCTCGACACCTCCAGCTACACGTCTTTGATTTCTTCTCTTTCTTCGTCGAATGAAGAGAACAACGACACAACAAATGCCCAGTCTGTGACAAGCAGCCAACAAGAGTGGAAGCGGCCAAGTCGTGCTGTTGTAGCAGACGATTCTGAGCAGCGAGAGTTTCTTGTGTTCTACGGAGACCCTCTTCCAGAAGTGCCGTATCCAAACACCCAGCAGGAGCAGTATGCCAAGCTGCCCATTCATTACAGATCATACACAGCTCCCATCGAAGACGGATTCCTTTCGTTTTCGGGGCTTGACGTTGACACAGCCAAGTGCAGAGTGAACCATTGGATCCTTTCTGACCCTTCGAAGCCTGTTTTCGAGTACTACGAAGGGAAAGATGATCTCACAGCGATGGCTGGCGGAGGAGCTGCATATTATAAAAACAACTTGTACTGTTTTGGAGGAAACATCATCGGCAATAAGCTCCCAGCAGACAATCAATTCCACAATCAACTGCTCATTCTCCACATGACAAAGAACTTTACCTGCTCTCCTGGAACAAAGAAAGTAGAGACAAAAGCGCTGAGCAACACTGCTTATGTTGGAGGATCTCTTCCAACCAATGCCAATGTGGTTTCAGTAACTTCTTCTTCTTCTTCTTTGTCTCATTCTGAGAAGCTGGAAGCATTGAAGTCCTCAAAAAAACCGATGTCGACTTTCCAGGCGATGGTTGCACAGGAGACATTTCAGAGAATGCTGCACAATTCAAATATGCGCACACTGTCATCGTTGTGGATATGGGATAATCAACGAAGATACACATCATTGACAGATCTTCTCCAAATGGAAGATGCTCATTCTGCTTTCTCTTCTGTTTTATCTTCGAGTTCTCTCAACGAATCTGCCTCTTCTTCTTACCTTTCGTATGGAGAGCCTTCTGAGCTTGCCTTTTCTCTCGACTCTGAGTCCGAGTTCTGTGTCTTCTGCCCAACTGGACAATTCGCAAAGAAATTCAATTCAGTCGAATGCACCAAATGTAATCCAGGTTCCTACAACAATTACGAAGGAGGACTGTCTGGATATCATTGCGTAGCATGCCCAGCCAACACATACAATGATGAAAGCGGGAGAGTTGAGTGCAAACCGTGCCCGAAAGACAGCTATTGCCCCGTTGGCTCGAAGAGCAGCAACTCCACAAGGCCATCAATGGACGAGCAGAAAGATGAACAGCCACCTTTCTATGAGACCAACGATAAGTTCTCTCTGTTCATCACCATTGGATGCTATGTGGGTGGTGCAATTGTGGGTGTTTGCGTGTCGTTCATGTGCATCTGTCTTCCTACGCGAGGAAAACTATTTAAACTCGATCTGTTTTCAGACAGACATTCAAATAAGTTGGATCCAATCACCAACACTGCACCTAAAGTGCTGAAGAAGAGCAGAATAGGAGGGTTTGTCTCAATCATGTACCTGTGCTTTGCAGTATGTGCGGCAGTTTCTGTTGTTGTGGAGTTTCTGTGGAACAACGTAACTGAGACGAAGTCTGTGATAGCTGCATCGATGGAGCCCTCGCTGGATCTGACCTCGATTGTTATGCGCTCCTTCCGCGCAGAAATTACACTGAGAGACTACTGCGGAGAGTGTGTGAATGGAATCCCAATGGAAGATGTGAATACGGTCACAGACTGGTTAGACTGTCATCCGAAGTTTTATCTGTCTACTCGGAATTTAGCTTCAGTCAGTTTGTTTTATCTTATCTTCTTCTATTTTTAAAATTTGTGTTTATTTTGTGTTGTTATGTTCAACAATCTCTTTTTATTTACTTTCTTTTTTTGATGATTTTACAGCAATTGATAAGAATACCAAAGCTCGAACTTATCATGATCTTAAAGTGCAATGCAAGCAACAGCCATCAGTCAACGATTATTTGAATCCAGTGAAAAACTGCATTGTGAAAGTTACTGGAGATAATGTGGAATTTGCCTTTAAAGAGGATGGATCTTATCCAATGATGAGCGTGATGACAACCACCGACAAGGCACATGCATATGCGCTTGAGGCGAAAGTTTCTGTTGACACAGGAATCGGATTTGGGTGGAAAGGGAAAAAAGGAGATTTGTACAAACGCCTTTCAACGAGGACACTTGTTGCACAGTCATCAAGTTCTCAGCCATTTAAAGGAGCACAGAGCACAGTGTTTCGCTACAACATTATGCCTTCTATGTTCACGTTCCCTAACGACACGAAAGACGAAGGGTATCAAATTGTCTCATCAGCCACTCTTCTCGGTACAACTGCAGCAGAAGATGAGATGAATGTCAAATATGGCTTGGGCGTATCAGTCGATTTCACGCAGGATCATTCCGTTCTCCTCACGAATTGGGTCTTCAGAATGAAGATTGGCTCGTTCTTTGCCAACTTGATGTCAACTGTGATGGGATTCATGAGCATATTTGGATCTGTTGTGATGGTCCTCGAAGTGATCTCCACAATGAAGCTTCCGTGTGCCAATAAACTCAAAGAAGCTATCTTTGGAAAGCTGAGAGATGACGATGAGAAAGTGCTTCGCCGCAATGAAATGTACGCTCCAGTAAAGACTGCAACTGATGCCATGAAGGAGTAAAACTCTAAAGCAAAAGTTAAAAAACTAGTTTTTAACAAACTTTATCTTTATTGCTTGTATCAATTGATTGTTAAAATTCCATTTCTTTTTCACATTCCACATTACAACATTTATTTTTCGGGAGACAGACTCTTCCATTTCTATACACTTTCTGTATGTTTTTTATAAAGTTTATTTGTTTCCTTCGTAGCCATTAACTTCACTTCTTTTAATGTTATTTTTGTTATATCCATCTTTTGCTGTAATCTACACTTTCTGTCTCTACTTGAAGAAGATAATTTTTGTTGTCTTCCTCTCCGTTGATGTTCATCATCAACATACTGCAATTTGAATTGTATTCTTTTGATTTTCCAAATTTATTTTTTGAATTTTTTATATTTTTATTGCTAGTATTTGATTTTTTTATGTTCCTGTCCCAATGATTTGGGCCAATGAGCTTGAGACATAACATGAAATGAGTAAAGATTTTTGATTTTGACGGAAAATAAATATTCTTTCAAGAAACTCCGTGCAATGCTCCTAATGCGTCTAATTGCTTGCCTATTTCATCTTTCGAATATTTTAAAGTTATTGTTTCAATAACAAAAAAATTCAACAAACCAAGCTCGTGTTCTCTTCTGTTAAGAAGAGCACAAAGAGTGGCCTCATTTCCAGTTGGCTTGTCAAGATGACTTTTTATCCTTTGTTCTTCCTGTATTTTAAAAACGAAATAAAAACGAAATTTAAGCATATGGATGCTCTCAAAGTTGTTCAAACCAAAGAAATTGATCCTGCCAATTGTTTTGCCCTTTCAAGTAACAATTCATATTTTTCCTTCCTTTCAGAGATTATCCCTTCATCGTTAGCTTGCTTACTTCCACTGCTAACGGATAAAACGTCAGTACTGGCAATACCAGGCTTAAAAAATACACCTCTCTGAGAACGCTTTATTGAAGAAGAATTACGTAAGTTTGAGGATTGTGATGTTGTTTGAAATGACATCCTTTAATTTTTGGAAATATTATTCAATGTGTTCAATCCAAACAAACGAGTTAAGTTATCAAATAAATACTTATACTTCATTGATCAATAGGATCAGACTGTTTGACAAATTCATGAACCCTTCCGAACGGTTGGAGTTCGACAGATTGACATGGACAACGTTCGATACAATGTTAATAGGAAATTCGAAGTTTGGAATTATCTTTTCCTTTTTTATTTGAGAATACAAATTTTATCTAAAATTTTAATTTAGACATAGATGCGCAATATTTGGATATGAAAACGGTCTTCAAATGTGGGATATAACTGGGCATGGCGAATTTCATGAAATTTTATCACTGAGTGGATTTTCTGTAAGAATGGCAAAAGTTTATCTTTTCTTTTCTTCTATTTTATGTGTTAACATATTTCCAGGTTTTACCTGATTTTACTCCTCCATTTAATGCGTGCAATAGCGATTATGACGATTTATTTTTCCGAAACAAACCATTTATCTGCTTTTCGACATACACAAAACAATTGGTATTTTCTATCTTTTTGACCTTATCAGTTATTCTTTGAAACATTTTAATAAAGCCTTTCGATTGCTATTCACTGCACATTGTATCGCTGAGAACAAATACTTGCGTGAAGCAGCTTCATTTTAATTCCCCAATTTTGAGTTTTCACGTAAATCAAAGCTATATATTAGTTGTATGGTGAATAAGATATTGCTTTTGAGTTTTATGAATGGACTTATTGTTATTTTTACAGTCTCTCCAAACTTCGTTGCATATCTTTGCGTTGTCTGCATTGGCTATGGATCTACCAATACCAATTTGTGTTATGTCATTAACGATGTCAACACCAAATGAACTTTCTTCCATTCTTGCTTTACCGCCAATAGCCCTTAAAAATAGATGGATAGCGTTTGCTTTTTATCGTAGATTTAATATTCATAATCAGCATCATCATTTATTTATTTGCTTTTTCATTCATTAATATTGCATCATAGATTGTCTTCACAAACACATCCTCAGCTTCTTCCTATTCAGCCTTTGTCGCAACCTCCTCCAATCTGCATACAAAATTCTCGCAGTTCAGAAACACGATCCAAACAGATGGCATCCTCCTCGTCTTCATCTTCATCTTCATCGTCTCCATTGCGCCAATCATCTCCTTATTCTCCAAGCAGGCAATGCAATTCTTCTTCGATGCAGACTCATCAGCATCAGCATCAGTATCAACATCAGCAGTCTGCCTTGTCAGGCTACGTGGAGTGGACAAAGGACAAAGCAGCACAGCTGATGTCGAAGCTGTGGAAGGGCAAAGACGATTCAGGTTCACAAGCGTCTTCTCAGCAGGACAACAAAGAAAAGGTAGATGATGGAGTGATTGTGCCGGCAAAGAAAAAAGGAATTTGGGAGCAAACAATGGAATACGTCTGTATGTTATCTTTTATTTGCATACAAATCCATTTTAATTCAGAACTTCATTATTATTATTATTATTAATATCATATTGAATCGTAATCTGATGTTTACATTTAATATTTCATTCAAACACCACAGCTGCAACAGGCGCAAAGATCTGGTCAGTTTCTCCTCTTTCACCTTTCCTCCGCAACACATCACACAGATCATTTTCTATTTCCTCTTCCTTCGCCTCTCCTGCCTTCCCTCCTCCAACCAGCATCTCCCGTTTCTCGTTCCTTCCCCATTCCTCTCCTTTTGATTCTGCCTCTTTTCCTCTGCTGCTGATGCCTTATGGAACAGTCCGCTCATCCATTGAATGCCTTCCCAATGTGATGGCAAACATTCCATTGGCTGAGAAGGACATGTGGCTGCACAGAGCACACGTGGAACATTCACTCGAAGACAGCCTGAGACTCGCACAGCCACACCAGGCATCTCATCTGGAGCATCCTTCCTCGTCTGCTTCACGCTCAGCGTCTTCTCCTTATCCATCTTCTACTTCTTCTTTGTCTTCTTCAACATCATCCAATTACATGCAGCAATCTTCTGACAATTCAGAAGGCTATTCTCGCTCTATCTCTGGTGCTTCCTCAGCCTCCTCTTCCTCTTCCTCTTCCTCTCCTTCGCTCTCTCAGTCGCTCTACATCATCGACATCCCAACACTTTCTGTGCTTTTTTGTGGTTCCGTCTCTTCCTTTCCAATTGCAGCGATTGCATTCAACAAAGACGCCTCGCTTGTCGCTGTGGCAGACACCGAAGGGCAAAACGTGTCTGTCTTTTCGCTTCTGCCGCTGTGGAAGAGAGGAGTCGGCGAAGGCCTGTGGAAGATCCGAAGGGCAAAAAGAAAGAAGAAGCAGCTTTTGGACGACTCACCAACAGCACAGCCAGCTAATGGACATTCACAAACACTGTTCACTTCAAACGATATTGTGGCACCTTCACTCCTGCCTTCTGAGGCACACACCATATTCAGCTCAGACTTGTCTTCTCCTTCTCTTATCGAATCTTTCTCTCTTCCATCTTCTTCGTCTTCTTCTGCCTCTCGTCATATTTCTTCCAGAGAGCCTGCCATCGCCTTCTTCTCCTCCTCCTTCCCTCCTCCCTCCTTCTACCCACCGCCCACTCCATTCACCCTGCGAGCACTTTGCATCTGCCACCGCGGCGTCACACGCGCGCTGATCAGCAGCATCACCTTCGACGACTCTCTGTTCATGCACGTCGACTCCCCAACAATCGATCCAATCAGCCAAACTGCCCGCCCATCTGCTCAATCTCCTTCTCAGCCTCCACCTGCTCCTTCACCTCACTTTGGCTTCTCCCCTGGCTCGTCTGTGGCTGAACCATATTCTGTCAACTCTGGCAGCTTTCTTGCAGTCACATCTGCCAACAACACTACACACCTCTTCTGCATCCCCTTCTCTCTTTCTCATTCTCTTTCAGCTGACTCACCGCTCCCTCCTCCGATTGTCCTCAACTCCACAGCCAGGCTCAAGTGGAAGGAGAAAGACAGCTCAAAAACTGGAAGTGGATGGTTCCCATTCGTATCTCAAGGAGCAGACACAGCTTCTGCTGGAGATTCTTCTTCATATCGTGGATCATCTTATTCATCTCCTGCTTCATCTGCTTCATCATCATCTTCTTCCTCTTCCTCTTCCTCTTCCTCATCCTCTCCAGCTTCCTCAATTGCCCATCCCACCTCATTCTGTTCTGTGCAATTTGTCAGCCGAACTCACATCGACACAGCGCCTTCTTCTTCTTCTTCTTCTTCTCTTCAGTCAAAACAGTCAAACGAGGAATCCCTGCCATTTACACACAACACACAGAGTGTATTTCTCTCAGCCACACCAAACGGAACAATCAGGCTGTGTGTTGTGACTGCTCAGCACACAACAAACAAGACAGAGCTGAATGCCTCTCTTCTGCCACAGTCTGTCAACTTCGCTTCTCTCCACCCTCAAAATGCTGCAAACTCGTCTTCTTCCTCTTCATCGTCACCATCACCTTCCTCTTCTTCTTCTTCTTCTACATCTTCACTGTCTGTTGAGTATGAATGGGATTGCCGCAGACAAAGCAGTTGGAATCCGCCTGCTCTGACCTGTTCTCTTGGCAAGGCAACACCAACAGCCTCAGCCACGTCAAAGATTGACTCGTATCCACAAATCCCTCTTTCTCGTTCCTTCTCCTCGTCTGACACGCCAACCTCCTCAAACTCACAGGGTTGGGTCTCGATTGTCCCCACGCAGACACACTGTGACCAGCTTCTTCCTCTTTGGAGGCAGAAGAAGAGGCTGCTGTGGAAATGGCAGCTGAGCAGAGACGAAGACGCTGCTCTGTTGGAGACGGTGAACAGGAAGCTGGCAGACACAGCAGGAATTCAGAGGGGAATGCGATGGGGTGAGATGTGCCTGCTGAACGACGCGCACTTTGCATCCTCATTTGCACCAGCGTCGCAACAGAGCAATCAGAAGAACAAATCAGCAGCTCATTCGATTCAGCCACCACAACTACATGAACAGCAACATCAACAGCAACAGCAGCAACAGACGTTGTATTGCTTCACAGACCACAAACCACACTCTAAGCAATCAAACCATAAGTTGTGTTCTGCATACTCCGACATCGCTGCTGAGTCTTCCTCCCATTTCTCTTCGCTGGAGCTGACGCCGTGCCATCCAGTTGCCCCGCTCTGTGCTTATCACCACGACTCGTTCAAGATGCTCTCTCGTCTGTCTCATCAGACTGCTCCTTCTCTGTTTGCCGCTGTGTATGACTCTCTTCTCCAGTCGGCACCTGCTCAGTCGCCTGCTGCCATCTTCCGCTTCTTCCTGTCTCCGATTCAGATGGACAGCAACTTCACTCCTTCTTCTGCTTTCGCCCAGCCACTTTATCACGTGCGCCTTACAAACCCTGCTGAGCAGAGGATGCAATCAGCTGAGCCATCTCCTTATCCTTCCCTGCCCTCCACAGGTGTCAATCCAACAGGCCTACCGAATGCGTATGACATCTCCCGCGCTGTTGCAGATGTTCCTGCGCCAACTTCTGCTGGACTTGCTGTGACTATCTCGCTGCAGCACAACAAAATGCCATCACAGAATTATTTATCAAACAGGCAGAATGATATTCCTCAGAATTCATATTCCAATTCTCCTTCTCTTCATTCTCCTTCTCCTTCTTCTTCTTCTTCTTCTTCGCGTTTATCTGCTTCGAATTCTTCAACATCAGCAAACAGAACCGTCGCCAATCCAGCACTGACTCTAAGCACAATTGTGTCGAGCATCACAGACGAGCAGCAGCAGCTTCACCATCAGATAGGAAGAATTGACCCTTCGGTGCAGCTGAGACAGGCACTGGAGACACAATGGGATGATCAGCAGGAGAGGGAATTGAAGAGGAAAGAAGAAGAGAGAAGGAAGGAAGAGGAGAGAAGGAAAGAGGAAGAGAGGAGGAAGCAGGAAGAGAGAAGGAAAGAGGAAGAGAGAAGGAAGGAAGAGGAAAGGAGGAAGGAAGAAGAGAGGAGGAAAGAGGAGATTAGAAGAAAAGAGGAGGAGAAAAGAAGAGAGGAGGAAAGAAGAAGAGAGGAGGAAGGAAGAAGAGAGGAGGAAAAAAGAAGAGAGGAGGAAAGAGAAAGAGAAAAGGAAAGAAGAAGAGAAGAAGAGAAGAAAAAGATGGAAGAATTGAGAAGAATCGAAGAGGAAAAAAGGAAAATGAAAGAAATTGAGAGACGAAAAAGAGAAGAGGAGGAGAAGAGAAAAAAGGAGGCAGAGGAGAGAAAGAGAGAAAAGGAAATAAGAAAGAAAGAGGAAGAGGAAAGAAAAAGAAAAGAAGAAGAGGAAAGAAAGAGACAAGAAGAAGAAGAAGAAGAAAGAAGAAGAGAAGAAGAAGAAAAGCTGAAAAACGAGAAAGAGCAACGAAATCAAGAAGATGAAATTCAACAGAGAAAGAAGGAAGAAGAAAAGGAAAAGAAAGAAGAAGAAGAAACGAAAAACGAAAAAGATGAAAGTGATCCAAAAGAGGAAATAGAAGACACAAATTCTGTTGATGGAGAGAAAGAAGATTTGGATGCTAAGCAAAAACAGACACCAGAAAGCGAAAAGAAAAAGAATGAGAAGAAAGAATATGCTCAAAAACAGGAGGAAACACAAAGAAAGAACAAAGAAGAACAAACAAATGAAAAAGAAGGAGAAGCAGAAGGAGAAGTTGATTCATCAAAAAAAGACGAGAAAGAGGAAAAAGAAGAAAAAGAGGAAAAAGAGGAAAAAGAGGAAAAAGAGGAAAAGGACGAATCAATAGAAAATGATGACACAGAAGAAGATGCATCCAGCGATTTAGATGATGACATTCAACTTAGCTGCCCAATGTAAAAAGAAAGAAACAGAAAAAGAAAAAAGAATTGAACAATTTGAGAGCATCAAAATAGCTTTTCCTGCTTTTGAAAAGACTTAAAAGTCGTAAAGCACAACAAAAACTGTGAGCATTCAGATTGATTCAAACTTTGCTCTAAATGTTCTTGTTGTCTTGTTATAGAATAAAAATTTCCTTTTTTTTTAACATCAGAAATTTATCTATTGTTTTCACTTGAAAAGTACTTTGTTTTCTTTTGTGGTTTTTTAGTTGAATTTTTGTGATAGCTGTTGTGGTTTTTCCTTCTTTAATGTTTTTTTTAACAATAAGTGAATAATGAAGATGCTGCAATAACTTTGTATGTTATTTTCTATTTGTTTAAACAGGTTGTGCTTTTCAAAAAAAATGAAAAAAAAGCAAAGAAAGAATAATTGTAATGTATGAAATGAGACGAACGAAGTGCTGCAAATTAACACAACAAAAGAATTTCCATTTGAAATGATTACTTTTTTTTCTAAAACGCTCAACAAATAATTAAAGAGCTCAAACCTTAAATAAAAGTTGAAAATCCTTTCAGCTGATCGCTTTTTTTGGTGCAATATCGCTTTCCCATCTTATGGAATTGTCTTGCACAACAATAGGCCTTCCTTTTGTGGTATAAAAATTTAAATAGCCTCCGGTATATGATAGCCAAACAACATCTGCTGTTTGCATCATTTCAGTGTTGGATATATTAATCAATTTTTCTGCAGCTTTTACTCCGTTTAAAAGATAAGCATGAGCACCCCAGAAGAAATCAAGTCTGCACAAATCTTGAGACACTTTAACGGAGCAGTTGTGACGATGTCTTCCCAAGAAAAGTCCATCCCAGTTTTCGGGGAGCTGAGACATCAAAGGAAGAAGTACTTGAGCAATATTTGAAGGAAGCTTTGCATCATCTTCAAAAATAAGAACGGGTCCATCAACACCTGTTTTCTTTGCCCTTTCAACGATGTCAAAATATATTTGAAGATGACTTTGCCAGCAACCAATAGTACCATATTTTGTGAAATACGGACCCAATGATTTGCAAGCTTCAGTAAAATTGAATTTCGTCCGAGGATGCATTCGACTCAAAAATGAAAGTCGTTCGTTTGTGCAGTCAGATGAATTCAGAAGTTTTCCATCGATTCCAGGAAAGAACTCGTATGGAAGCTTGGTGTATTTGAGCTGAGAAGCCATATAACGCCTTCTATCTGTTCTTCGTTCCAAACTAATAACATATGCTCGCAAAAGATTCATATTGTTAATGCATGCTTCTGGTGAAAAAGATGATTGGTAAAGTTGTCGAGGAAGAAAATGCATCAAAAGGAATGAAAGTGGAATGGCCATTGCGCAAGCACCACATAGGACAATAAGTATTGCTTTCAATGACTTGAGCGAAGCAGCTTTCATACTTTAATTCACAATAACAAGACAAAAATGAAAAAAAAAAGAAAAAAAAATTCGCTTCAAAATAACTTTATGTATCAGATCATTCATTAAAAAAATATTCTGTGATAATCAACTATCTCTTAACAAAGAAAAAGAACATGATTTTTAATCAACTGCCATATGTTGGAAAAGAAATTCAATGTGAAAAAAGAGAAAATGTGCGAAAGCAAAAATAGAAATTGAAGATAATGAAGAAATCGAAAAGCAAAGTCTCAAAATGTGATTTCTATCATTTTTTTCATTTAATATAAAAACAAAAAATATGATTGTTTTTTCATACAAAAAAGATTATTTCAAACACATGATTCGAAGATTTAATTTGAAAAAAAATCTTATCATCGTTATTCACTCCTTTCATTAAAAAGTGAAACGAATTGTATATTAAACCATTGTATATTCCCACATATGTGATGATGATGAAATAAAACATAATGGAAAATAATATAATATGGATGGATTTTTTCTTTTATTTTTCGATTTGATCTTTATATAATATTAAACTTGAAATCGAAAATTTTTATTTTCTTTGTATATCAATCAAAGTTCAGAAGAAAAAAATGATCTATTTGGTGCAACGCACAAACGCTTATGCGATGTTTACTTTGCGAATTTGAATTCAGAAAAAATACAACATTGTTTATTCTTTCAACATATTAGTGAAAATGCTTGAAATACACTTCTTACTATTTAAATTGCAACTAAGTTATGCTTAATATCAATTTTAAACATCATCTACTATACCAAAGATTTAAAGATGCGTCTATTGTTTGAATGCTTCATTTTTTAAATGAATTTCTGAAATTGAATGCTTTCTTAATGGTTAATAGCACGGCTAATTTCGTGAATGAAATTAGTATAAATAGATCTGTTGCAATTATACTTACAGGACAAGGAGTATTCAAAATTTAGAACAAATCAGAGAAGTTATCGTTTTTCAGATAATTATTCACTAAATATATATGAAACGATGTCAAACAATTATTTAAGGCAGAGATTGGAAAGATAATTGAATGTTTTGCAGATTTTTATTCTAATATTTAGCACAAAGCATGAAACTCACTTGTCTTTTGTTCTTTGTGAAAGAAAAAAGCATATTTTAGTATTTGATGGCAGATAACAATTTGAAACAGGAAAAAGTTAATGTTTACAAAACAAATATATAAATATATAAATTTTTGATTTCAAATATATATATATACATATACATATAATCGTTTTCTTCTTCCTCGGGATTCAAAAAAACAGGATCATAACTCATGCCACTTTCGAATGGATCATTGTAAAAGTGAATTCAAACTCATTCTACTCAGAGAAGGAAAAACAAGAAGCTTAATACTACTTCACTTAAAGGAAATATCAAACTCAAAAATTAATGAGTATTTTTGTTATATAGATTCATTTTTCATATTGTTTGATTTCGATGAGGTAGATACGTTTATAAAATGGTTTTGGTCATTATGACTCGGATATACTATTTCTTGGGGGAAAAAGGCAGCAGCATAACAAAGTTCCAGGTGCAACTTTCAGCCTTTTCTGAAACAATGTTAATTATTTTTCAGAGCTGAGATAATGGAAATAGCGAAAAGAATAGCATATATAAATCTTTCATATTGGCATCAATATCTAGTTGAATAGGAAAAGTTAAAAGCTTCAAATGAATTATACATTTTCCTTCTCTGATATAAAAAGGAATGAAAATATTATTTTACATGATTCTTCGTGTTGGTAATGTGAAAGCATTTTCATCAAAGGAATAACTGTTCGGTAATGACAAAAATTGAATTTTCAAATAAAAAAGACCATTTGGCTCAAAAAGATAGATACAAAAAGTGAGATGAAAAGGATTTTAATGAGAGAGTTTCAATGTGGTTTTTCTGTTGACAAATAACAGAAATTCCCTCAGATTGTTTTTTCTACAAACGGTCGTATTCAATTCACCAGCTTTGACTCGGATCGATCTTGCTTGTATTGTTTCTGCCGGAGCATTCAAGATTGTTAGCAATGTCAATTGCATCAGAAGCTGTAACTACCATTACTCCAGGCGGAAAATGTTGGAAAAGTTCTTTTTTTAAATCAAATAGTGCAGGTCGCATTTGGGAAATACTATTCATACAGTTTTCTATTACGCCACAGAAGGATGATTGAATGATAACTTGGCTGCATGGTCTTTCCCCTCTCTCAATCTTTTGTCCCGCTACTTCTGCTTCATACTCTCCAAACGGGATCTGCAGCGTCAGACACTCCCACAGCATCATCCCAATCGAGAATACAACTGACTTCTTCGTTGCTCCCATCTTCTTGTTCATCAGCAGTTCAGGCGCCTTCCATCGCATGCACTCCTTCCTGAGATCATCATCCTCAAAGGCAGATGAAGGTGGAGGTGAGTTTGTGAATCTCTTGCTCCTTCTTGAGCAATCAGATGAAGATGTAACAATCGTGGATGAAGAAATTGAAGATGAATCTGAATCGGAAGAGGAGCAATCTGAGTGCGTCGCAATGCAGATAACCATGTGCTCTGAGAAGAGAATAATGTGAGGGCTCAGATTTGCCAGTGATTGGAGAGGATTTTCCATTTCGTCAAATGAGTGGAGAGCAAGATTGACCACCCAGAACAGGATCTGGGCAGCTGTTATCTCTCTTTCCTGAAGAGTACCTATCGCCATCTCCTTTGTCTTATTCTGCCCATGAAGCAGCATGAACAGCGAATCCCTCAGATCCACAATCAATTTCTCATGAGGTGAAGAGCAGGCCATCGCATCCACCAGATTCGACATTGACGAAGTGGTTGGACACGCATCTTCCATGCGAACAAATGTTGTGTCTGTGTCTGAAGTGTCTGTGGTAGAAGTGGATGAGATTGATGGAGAAGGAGTTCGTTTTCTTGTCTCTTCCTCTTCTTCTTTCTCATCCACCTTCTCCAGCATCCATTCTGGAATCTTGTCTGAATCTCTTCCAAGGATGTATTCAGTGGAACCACTCTCAGAAAGAAGATGTTCCGAAGACTCAGAATGTCCCAAGCTTTTCTCGTACACCCTCTTCTTTATTCTCTCTTCATTTTTCTTCTCAGCCTCCCTCTCTGCTCTTCTCCACTGCTCTTCAGGTGACATCTCCATCGTCACCATCTCAAATGCCTTCGGATCTTTTCTGATATTGTCATTCACAATCTCTTCTAATTCCTCTGTTCTTCTCTTTTGTTTTCTCCATCGAACTGCCAAAACAACAGATACAATGAGCACAATCATGAGAATGATTGCCATGATGATCACAATCAGCATCCAATAAGATTTTCCTTCTTTTCCTCCTTCAACAATTCTATCATCTCCTTTTGGTTCAGTTTCACTTTTGTTCTTCAGAATGAATGAATTTGTTGATGAAGGAGATTCTGCATTCCCAAACACAATGCACACACTCACTTCTGTTTCATTTCCACAGGTGCTGATGAGATCCTTTGTCGCACTTCCTTCAACTTCTCTTTCTGATAAAAACCCATTTGAATCAAAATCATGTTTTTCAATCTCTTTCTCATCTCCCTTCTTCTTCACAACTGAGAATGACAAATTGCACGGAACAAGAAGCATTCCTTTGAATGTCAGCTTCATTCTATCTGCCTCTTCTTTTGTTTCCACACTCTCCAACACGGGAATGAAAAATGATGAATCCCTTTCTGAAACAATCCCTTCAAAATTGCATCCATCATTCAGCATCCAAAGTGAAGTATTTCTTTCTAATCCATCTCCTCCTTTCAAACTCATCACATTCAATGTTCCTGAATCTGAACAGATGATGTTTCTTCTCAGCGATGGATATCCTTCAATTACTGGATTGTTATTGACAAACTCTCCTTTCTCAATCTTCACACTCCCTCCACTCACCCACAGACCTCCTACCTTGCTATTTCTGATTGTTGTTTCTTTCATCTCCACATTGCTGTTTTCAATATCAATCAACGATCCGCTCCATTTGCATAATTTCTCTACTCTTTCTTGTTCTCCATTGACTGCCTCTGCTTCTTTCTCCTCTTTTTCTCCATCAAACACACATATCTCAACCTTCACTTCCTTGGATCGTCTTATCTGCATCATGCTTCCCTTCTCCACCGAATTCGCGCTTTTTTCAAACGAGCAGTTCAGCACACTCACCTCTTGCTCAGCGTCTTCCATCGCAACAACACATCTTTCTGATGCTACACTCACATTCTCAATCGCCATGATCTTCATCACCACTTTCGCCTTCCCTCCAACACTCACAACATCTCCCTCACATTTGATATTCGATATTCTTGTTTCAACAATTGTCACATCCGATTCTTCATGGAATGACAGCACTGATCTTGTTGGATGAATATCCCTGAATGTTGAATCAAATATTTTCAGCTCTCCACTTTCCACATTCACAATTGAACTGTTCAACTTCAAGGCCTCAGCTGTTGTTGTTGGGAAAGAGAAGAATTCACATTTCTGTATCTCCATTGAACCATTCTTCACTTTCATGAGAAAATTGTGAGTTGATTCAAATCCATCTTCAAACTGGAATGAGCACCTCTCCACTGAACATTCATTCACAAACTCCATAACACAATCCTTCTCTGCTGATTTCTCAATCTTGCAGTTCAACCGAACAATCGCCTGTGACTTTTTGTATGAATTCACATTCAGATCCCCAATCACACATTCGCCCGAAACAACTCCTTCTCCATCAATCAGAATCGCATTCATCACTCCTTCCTGAATGTGATCAACCGCGCAGTTGATGCTGCTGCATGGACTGCTTTGTGCCCCGCATCGTCTGCCATCAGCTCCTGTTCCATTCAGAAACACGTGAAGCCCATAATAATATGTAATCAGCGGAATTAGATCAACATCTCTCTCATTCTCAACATCCTTCCCACAAATGGAGTTGTTTGAGCTCAATGACTCCTGGTTGTAGTTCAACAAGAACAGGGTTTCGTTGATCTGGTGCTCAATTGAATGGCATTTGATGAATATATCTTTCCCTGCAAATGCCTCATTCATCCAAAACAAGGTATTCACAAACCTAAAGTTCAGAGATGGAATCTGACTTTCATTATCATAAACAACATTTGTGTCTGCTCCATCGATGAACAATCCTCCGCCGCGCCCGGACTCCATCGAGCATCTGCATGTTGAAAACGTGCTCCCATTCACCTTCAAAACCGATTCTTCACTCTTCAGCACCACTTTCATTCCTCCTCCTTCTGTGTTCAAATCGCTCCTGCACGTGGACATTGTGCAGTCTTCGATCGTGCATTCCATCGCATAATCAAACGATCCCAATTCAATGACGCTTGCACTGCTTCCTTCGTTCTTGATGGTTTCAAACGAACAGTAGACAACTTTCAACACAGGCTTGTTGCCATTCAAATGAGTGTTTTCATTTCCATTCATCTGGTTTTCCTCTTCTGTCATCGAAATCAGGCTATTTTCTTTCAAAGTGGCTGATGAAATGTTCACATTCTGGATCGTCACCTGGCTTGTACTTGGGCTGAAAGCAATGAATCCTTTCAATTCGTTGATCTTATTCAAAGTGCAGCTCTGAACTGCTGCGCTCCCTCCGTTCACTTTTATCAGGTAACACTCAAAACTTTCTGCCAACCCTACTAATGAGCCAAATGAACAATTAGAAACAAACAAGACTGTATTTGTTCCTGACGATTCAATAAATATTTCACGCTGTGTGGTTATATTTGGCTTGATGAATGATAAATTGAAGAATGATAGACTCACATTCGACGATATCATTGCACCACTGCTGACAGCATTCCCATCTTCATCAGTAATTGTCACGCTTGTCCCTTTCTTTGTTCCTTTTATCACAACTGCTGGATCGTCTGAATCTGGAGAAGTTGGCAACGAAGACAAGAATGATATCGGATGGCTCAGCAACCCTGAATCCCCAATGCTGATCTGGGATTCGCCTTTTCCAAGTGGCTCATATCTCAGTGATATCAAGTGGTCAATCGATGAGCATGGTGCTTCAGAAAACCCACACCCGCTGAAGTCTCCTCCTTTCTCTTTCGATACAAACCCTTTCTCGCTCCAGTTATCCCACAAATACACAACCAATGGAATCACATATCCATTTTCTCCTGTTGTCTTCCTTTCCCATCCACACAGCTCATCCAATGACTTCTTATCACTTGTACTCAATTCCTCTTTCAGTTTTTCGTTTGACATAACCTCGCTCAGGTCATTTCCCGATATGAACACTTTCTTCCCTTTCCAGGCATTGCACTCGCTGAATGTCACTCCTTCAAGCACAAATGATCCCATCGTATCTGCCAAGCTCACAAACATCCCTCCTCCCATTCCTCTTCCTTTCTGCAAGTTGCCCTCTGTTGGTACCTGGCATCCTGTGAATGTTACGCTATTAATCTCCAAACTTCCTCTGTCCTCAACTGAAATCATCATCCCTCCTCCTTTCATCCCACCTCCACCTGTGCATGTTGTTGAAATACTGCAGTTATCCACAACTGCACTTCCTCCTTCTTTTATTGCAGCACCAATGCATCCTCCTTCTCCACTCCCGCCTTCCACCGTCACTCCACTTACTCTGCTGTTCTTTATGTCCAACTTCACTCCGTTTGTAATTATTATTGGCGATACCTTATTCATTGTTACTGTTTTTTCCATCACAAATCCATCGACAGTCAGATTTCCTCCCTCAATATTCAGTATGTTGTATCCAATCTTTTCTTCAGTTAATGGACTATTTTCAAACGAGAATGAACAGCTGGTAATTGTGACTGTTGACGAGGAATGGATAAATGCACTTCTCCTCCCATTCATATCTTCATTCAACACAAATGCCAAATCACACATCTCAAATGATTTTGTGCACTCAATCATCCAATTTTGATTTATTGATCCTTCATCTCTCACAGGCACTCTTGTCCTCTCTTCTTTTCCTGAAACACTCACATTAAATGATACCACTTTCATTTCACACTTTATTGATGTTTCAGAAGCAACTTCGATTTCGTGAATGGTGCTGTTCGCTCTATTGTTCAAACAATAGTCAACCGTTGCGCACCCAAACTTCTCAAATCCACAATAAATGTGATCCAGTGCAACTTCTCCATTTCCATCAGCCGTCAATTTCGAGACAATTGTATGAAAATATACAAACAGCGGAATCACTTCCTCTCCTTTCCCATCCTCGCTACCGCACAACTTCAAAACATCTGAGGGAATGGATGTATATTCAAAAAATCCAAATGAACTTTCATTCACTTTTGATTTTAGCAATATCCCTGAATTGCAACAAACAAAGACATCTTTTCCAAAGTTTGCCTCATTAAGATTGCTCACAGAAAAGGACACTTCTGATTCAATGGATAATTCACAAGTATCGCTCTCTATCTGTATCATAATCCCTCCTCCACGAGATTGTGAATGATAAAGATTATTTGCGTGGCATCCTTCAAATATTGTTGTACTGTTAACAATCATTTCACCATTTCCAGTTAGTTTGGCATTCACTCCTCCGCCATTTCCTTCATGACATTCGCATCTATCAAATGTGTAATTTCTTAAAAGGAATGTTTTTCCTTCCATGACCGTTACGTCAAAAACACTTCCGTTTCCTCTTCTTCTCTTGATGGATGTGAAAATGCAAGAATTACATATAACTTTATCAGAGTCTGAAAAGAGAGGAAAATCACTCAACTGAAATGATTTCATTTCGCTTTCGCTTAAATATATGGTTCCTTGAGTAATAGAAAATAGTTCACTTTTGAAGTATTTATCATTTTCCAATGAGGATTCAATTATGCACTTTGTGAAGTTACATTTCCCAGATTCGCCATAAATTTTTACAATTTTTGAGTTTTCAGAAGTGACGTTTGCCAATGAAATTTGAATTTTTGTAAAAGAAATGAATCCTTCATTTATTTCAATGAAAGGCAAATCAGCGTCAATCAAACATATTATCTTGGTAACTTTGTCAACTTGAAGATTCTCATTTTCAATTTCTATATATCTATTTTCGACGATGATATTAATCTCATTCGTTTGATTTGATACAAAAACTTTGTTATGATTCAAACTATCTGGATTTAAAAATTGAACAGCATAACCAAGGGATCCACATTTTTTTGTGGTCGAACCACAAATTTCTCTATCAACACCATTCATTCCATCAACAAAAAAAGGATTCCAGAATCCATTCAACCAAGCACTTTTGTCTTCTTCTCCTTCGACGCAAAGCAAGGATGTCAGTTTCACTGAAAACGATCTGCAATATTTAACTCGATCTTTTGTCAGTTTTCCTTTCCATAAAGTGCTTACAAACATGTCTTGTCCTTCAATATCAATTGCACTATTATTACGAAATACACAAAAAGAAATTGATGGGTTTCCGAATGGACCATCAACTACTGAATACAAATTAGTAAAAGCAAGACCTCCACCTCTTTGAGTAGACGTAACGCAAGAGTCAAACAAACAATCGCTTAAATGAACTTCTATATCATGTCCAATTAGCATTCCTCCTCCTCCACCAGATTCATTTTTCCCCATAGAACTACATCCAATCAATTCAATCTGAGTTATTGTGTCAGATATATTCATCGTTCTGATGTGAAATCCGCCTCCTCCATTGTTATCATGACAGTTTTTAAATGTTATTTGCTGATATACATGGTCTGATCCGCTGTAAGATGCAATTCCTCCACACCATGAGTTTGGAGCTGTTCCGTTTTCAACATAACTGTCTTTGATAAAGTGAACACCTTCGCCACTCAGATGTAATGTGCCACCATCAACAGTTGCAGTGTTGTTGACAAATGAACAATTAGATATTTCAATATTTCCTGTGCCTCTGTGGCGAATTGCTCCTCCATATGATGCTGAAAGATTAGTAAAAGAATTCCACTTGAAAATTGCATCGTTATTATATATGTTTTTTGACGATTGAGGATTCAAATAATGAGGATAAATTGAAGTTGATTGAACAAAACTGTTGTTATGGGCAAAAAGCCTTCCATTTCTCGCATGCAATCCCCACGTGATGCATCCATAGAAGATGCTGTCAACTTTGCAAAACTCGCAACTGTTAAGTTGCATGTTAAAAAATACTGAAAGACTATTTTGTTCATTGCTTTTAATAGAATTATTTCTGTTTGGTGCAGAAGAAATATTAAAAAACGATGACAATTCAAAATTTGTGCAAAGACCTTTTTGGTTTCCTCCAAAAGATTGATGAGAAAGCAACTCAAATGAATAAAAATTGCAACTTACAACATTCAAAATGAAGTTGAGTGATTGTTCTGCCACAAGCGAAGATAATTGAGTTTGAACATTTTTTGAAGAAAAAGAAATATTTTTTAATAAAAGTATACTATTATCGACTATTGAAAATTCCTTGGTTATGTGCTCGAAATAAACTGCAGAGTCAATGAGCTCAGTGTTTGAATTATCAACTGTGATGATGGAGTGCGTATTATTTCTCACATTAATTTGAACATTATCTATTGATAGAGTTGAGTTCTGGCATATCATGTTCACTTGCAGAAAACATTCGACAATATTTTTCTTAAACTCATTCTTTTCGACAAATTTTTCGTTTGTTTGATCAAGATGCTTGTTCATAATTTCTCTCTTTTGAATTGCATTTTCATTTGTAATTGTATTATAGTCAAATGCGGTTTTGAAAAATGAATTTGTCTTTCTTATGCTTGATTTGAACAAATTGACTCTTTCACTCTTCGTTGAAATAAACAATAATAAAATAATATGGACTACAATGCTCATTATTCAAATCTGTCTTCCTCTTAGAAGAATAATGTTTCAAAGAGAAATTCGATAGATGAAGAGTTTTCGAGAAAATAAATTAAAGTTGATCTGATCTAAATAAACTCGAATATGGGGTGTTTTTCACTTTCAAAATTTTGTTTTTTAGAATTTTTTGGTTTTTTTTTTTTTTTTTTTGATCAGGAATTGTTTTTGGTGAACTGAGCTAAAAGAGAATTATTGATTCATTGTCCACTTCAATTGCACGCTGATGGAGAAAAAAAATATTTTTTTACAGGCAAAAAAGATTTTAATTTGAAATTTCCAGAAATAAAACTTTAATGAAAGAATTATTGAAATGGATAACGAAGTTCAATTGTCTGCTAAACACAACAATTTCAGAAAAAGAAAATATAATAATAGAAAATTTCCCCTTTGAATACTGGATAAATAATTGTATTTGCTAACTGTTTTCTCTTTATTTACTTCAAGTTTAACGGGATTTGAAATTGCATATCATCATTTTTCATGTAAACTAAAAATAATTGTTTGAAACTGCATCCAATGTGATGAAACAATATATCAAAACTGAAAAAAATATTTGTAAGAGTATCATTTCTATTATTTTTTAAAATATTCAGCGACATAAAAGACAGTCAATCATTGTAGAATATAATTTGGCTGATCCTTTTTAAAATCAGACTTTCGTTCGAGTTTTGATCAAATTTACAATCTCAATGGGATTTTCAAAAAATGAACTACTACGATAAAAACAATACAGCACGCGATGACTTAGAAAATGAAATTCATTTTTTCCGAAACTCCCATTGATATTGAAATTTTGATCAAAACTCGAAAGAAAGTTAGATTAAAAAAAGGGATAAGCCATTTTGTAATTGAAAACATGCTCATGTTTCAACGAGCACGTTATTTGAAGTGTTTTTTTGTGAAGAAGTGAAATTATTCTTTATTTATTTTTTCTTTTGTTTTTATTCTTTCTTTTTGAAAAATTGCAATACATCATTCTTCCTTTGTGATATGTTTAATTTATACAATCTTGAAAAAGATCTTTTGTTTATTTCAACCAAAAACACAAAAATGAGCAAATCAACAAAAGAAAATTCGTTTGTGGCAAGTGGGCAGATAATGCCCGGTAAAAAAAATCTATTTACATGTTTTTTTTTATTTAAACATTTATCAATTAATGCAATTATGATTTTTTGAAAGTAATTTTCGTATAACATTAATTCAAAGCTGAGAAAATCAATATTAAAAAATCCAATTTTAATTTTTATTTCGAAAACTTCCTCGCTATAAACAAAAAACTCTTATCAGTTGATTAAATGAAAACTTTTCGTTAAACATAACCCTAATAAACACATAGACAAGGGACAAACCATCTTTTTCTAAATGAAAACCAAAAAGAAATATTCTCTCTTTTTTATCTTAGTGGTATGATCATTAATTTTTGATAAAAATTGCTTTTGAAATGCGGAAAATTTTTCGTTTTTTTAACGAATATTTCTCCTATTTGCGAATTTTTAAATCCGTAAATTAGGTTTTAAAAGGTCAAAAATTCTTCTTTAAGACTATTTTTGTACCGGTCGCTATGTACCCTCTTACCTCGTTTGTTTGTTATATTGATCATTCAACAATAATAGCTATTTCAAAAGGTATAAAATATTTTCTATTAAAAACCCATGCATCCAAAATTAGAAGACAAATTACTTATTTGATCAAAAATCCGAAATTGTTTTATTTTTTATTAATTTTTGGAAATTGAAAGTTTTATTTTTAGACATGATTGAGCGATAAACGCAGAAAGATTTTAAAAGATTTAAAAGATTTTTCTTCATATTATTTAAAGAGCATTTATGAAATCCATTTTTTACGAATGATTGAATTACAGTGCATTTTAATTTTACACATCATTTTTTTCTTGGAAGATGTCCGGCAAAAATGTGATAAATGTTAAGCTCCTTGGATCATCATCCAAAATATCTTCGATTTCAACCAAAGATTCTTCATTTGATGAAAATGCATTTGGCCCAACCAATGGTCCACAAGAACAAAAAACTGTAAAGAGTCCTTCACCACTCAGCGAAAATTTACCAGAAATTGAACTGAAGAAAGATGATTTATACCAGTCATTAACTTCGCAATTTTTCATTAAGGAAAAGGATAAAAGTGATATTAAAGAAAAACGAGGAAAGAATAGAAAAGTTCTAAAGAATGCATGCGTTACATTTGCACATGCGACACAAAGTGGGAAATTTTCTCGAGAAGATATAACATGTAGATTTGGACTGGATCGAAGACGAGTTAGTTCTGTTTATGCAATTTTTTCTGGTCTTGGGTTGGTGAAAGAAATTGTCAGTAATACACTACAAAAGAAATCAAAACTTAAATGGAATTATCTTCAGTCGTTTGTTCTAGAGCAGCCACACAGTTTTATTCAAGCCGTTTTTTCTTGCCGTCAGAAAAGAAAAGAGATGGAAGATTCTCGAAATATGCTTCTAGAAGAAATTAAACAGCAAATGATTCGAGAGGCGAAGCTTGAATCTATTATACGATACAAATACATTAAGCGGAAACTGCAATCAACTCGCCGAAGCACTGATGGAACTAACTATACAAACATTTCTCTTTCGATTCTGGCTTCACATCGATCAGAACTTGACAGCTTCTGCCGGATTATTCCGACCCTCAAAAGCGTATTAAGTCAGTCTGCCTTTAAAATGAAGAATCCTCAGGCACTCGGATTTCCTTCAATCACAATGTCATTTCCTCCTCCACGCCAATCAACCTCATCTGCCGGATTCCCTTTTCCTTCGCCTTCTTCAAATTCATCTTCAAGTTCTTCAAGTTCTTCAACTTCTTCAGATTCTTCTTCTTCTCCAACCACTTTCCATTCTCCACTCCCTTCAAAGCTTCCATCAGATCCTCTTTTACCTTCTTCTCTATCTCAACAAAACTTAAGCTCAAATTCATCTTTATCCTCTCCTTCTGAAGATGGATCATTCAATCTCACTCGTCTGCCTCTTTCCTCATCTGAAAATACTTCACAATCAACTTCTTCTTCTCCCTCTCATCCAGCGACGACTTCATCACCAGCACAAGTTCCACACACATCTCAACCTTCAACTTCTTCTTTTTCTGCGCCAACGATGAGCCTTTCCGCCTTCCCATGTTTGGCGCCTTCTTCATTCGCTTCACTCACGTCAAATCACTTCAGCACTCACAGTTTCCCTTCTCCAACACAAACAGATTACAACACATCGCTTGACAGTGCACGTCGCAGCCTTCTTCAATACTCGCAAAACGCCTATTCTCCTTCCAGCTCTGCTCTTCTGCCGTTTCCTGCGTCCTTCCCAGGCAGCGCCATCCCTTTCTGCTTACCCCCATGCCTCCCTCTCCCACCCCACCCGCACATCCCTTCTCTCCCTCGCCCTGCCATCAGCCTTCTTCCTCTGACACTGCCTCCGCTGGAGCAGTTCAGTCTACCGCCTCCACTGTCCATTCTGCCCTTCTTCCTCCCTCTTCTCCACCCTGCTGCCATCCACGTCGTCGCCCGCACAGACATCAACGCTGCCCTCCTCTTCCACTTCCACTCCCTCGACATCTTCCAGAAATGGTGTCTGGATAAGCTGCCTCGCATATCACAGTCAGATACAAACAACGATGCTATTTTCCCTCAATTTCCCCTTCAAAATGAAGAAGAACTGAGCATTCCAGAGGCAGAAACAGAGAAAAAAGCGCTTTCATCGAACTCGATCGAAAGTGCTTTCGGTTCAGATATTCAGCTGTCTCCGCTGCCAATCGAAGAAGCGATGCCGCGGCAGCTGGGCGACGACAGCCAAGACAAAGAATACAAGCTCATTCTCGACGAGCTCAGCCAGTCTGATCTTGAGCCCCCACATCCGCTGCCGATTCTGTCTCATCCACTCCCTTCTTCTTTCCCTTTCCCCGCCCACCCTTCTCTTGCTGCTGCATGCACTGCGTTTTCCTTCGAGGCAACTGCAGCACGCTCAGCAGACCCTGTTCTTATCGACGGCCTTCCCTTCTGGCTGCACCCTTCGCTTTCTATCAACCCTCCTCCAAGGGATCTCAGACAGCGCATATTGGACTCAGCATTCCCTGAGTTCTATTTGAATAACACGACTGCTTCTTCTTCTGCTGCTGGCATAGGAGACATTCAGAACACAACCGAGTCTTCTTTTGCTTCTCAAAGTGTTGATTCAACAGACAATCCTTCGTCTTCTTCTTTGCCTTCTCAAATGACTGGAGAAGTTGAGACTGCTGTTTCGACCCCGCCAAACACAACCAAAAATTCCTTTTCCGATTCTACTTCTTCTTCAACATCTTCTTCATCTTCATCTGCATCTGCATCTGCAATTTTATATCCACCAATCCTTCAAACGCCTTCTTCCTCACAGAAATCACCAGAACCTTTCGCAACTCAGCCATTCCCGCTCTCATTGTCACCTGGAAATCCATTTTTTGGCCTGCATTCCCCTCAGCCGCTGTCCAGCATGTTCTCCTTTTCGCCCTTCTTCTCTTTGTCTCCATCGACTCCTCTCTCATCCAACCTGCAGAAGAAATGCTCCATTGCCCATCTCTCTCTCACCCCTTCAAAAGACTCCCGTCTTCTCCAGACACGCTCAGCTGCCTCGTCTGCCAAGCCCTTTTCTCTCAAGTCTGCCTCTGCCAACAGCTCTGCCCCAATCGAGAAGACAGCTGAACCGCTTTCCCCTTCTGTTCTTGGGCGCTCACCGCTTTTTGGCTATTCTCCATCCACTCCTCGTCGCAGTGGTCACTTCTCTTTCTCTCAGACGGCTCAGTCAACTCCTTCGAAGAACAGCAATTTGGAGGCATCAACGCCAACGAAGCCGCACAAGACACTCCACTTTAATTATTCGGTCTCCTCGTTTTTTGAGGAATAGGGCAGATAAACATGATGTTATTAATGAATAATAAGTATTTGTATTTAATATTTTTTTAAAAAATAAAGAGTTTTAAAAAGGAGCATACAAAGTTGAAAAAGAAAGAAGCATGTCAAAAAATTTATATATGTAATCAAAAGATAACAAAAGATAATGATAACGAAATTTGCAATTAAAAAATGAAAATAATAAAAAAAATGAAACTTAAATTCGAAAAAATCTTTAACTGAAACATTAAATAGTGACAAAATACAACAAGCGAAACGTAGTTCATATAAAAAAACCAATCTACAAAAACAAACAAACAAACAAACAAATAACAAAGAAGAGTGCCTACAGTTGCAGATGCAACTTATGAGATTGCATTGAAATACAAATGGAATTATAAAAACGACAATGCCAATTTCAAAGTGCATGTATTCAATCCTATTGTCATTACTCAAAATCGAAATAACAAACATAGAAATGCTGCAAGGGACATGTGGCACGCAATCAAATACAGAGAGGCAATCACTGAAGATTGTGCTTGTGTGCAGGGTGCTTCCTTTTGGGGGTGCTTTGCGTCAAAGAAAGAGATAGCAATGACGAAGAAACAGCATCGATAGATTCATCTGATGCAGAAGAAGAGGAGGAAGAGGAAGAAGCATTAGAATTGTGTGCACAAGAATCAGATTCTGGCACTAATTCTGAAACATCTCCTGCAGAAATAGACTGATTTGACCCAATTAATTCGTGAGTGTCTCCTTCAAAAGCAGACACTTGCTCAAATGCCGATGGGATGGAGGACATAAGTGAATGCTCCTGGAACTCATCCAACGAAGACGAATGAGAAGTTGACAAAGCTGTTCTCGGAAGGCGTGTGGTTGTCGACGAATGCGAGTTCAAGTGCATCGCATGGACAGATGTTGGATAAGAGTTCTGTCTTTGATGAGAGACAGACAACGATGAGACAGACAGTCTGTTGGCTGTGTTGTCGCTCGACTGAAATGTGGCTGCGTCACTCAGAACAGACGAGGCAGAGGGAGATATGCTAACAAGTGGACGAGGAGACAGAGTGAGCTCTGAGAAAGTGTCGTCGTGCGAGTGGAATGTGCCGAGGTTGACTAGCTTTTGAGAGGGTATCAGCGTGTCTGTCTGGAAAAGGGAGTCGGTTGCCTGGTAAGTTGGCGATGTGACTGAAGTTGGGCTGATTGGAGGCGGAGAAAGAGAGAAGGTGGAAAGAGGGGCAGGAGAGTGTGAGGGAGAGATGAGAGGCAGCGTGTGTGGAATATTGCTGAGGGAGCCGTGAAATGAAGGAGAAGAAGGAGAAGGGCTGAGTGAGGGAGAAGAGAGAGTGTGGCTGTGATGAGGAGAAGGAGAACGAGTCATGCGGCGCGAGAGAGATCGGTCGAGCAATGAGGATATCTCAGTCAGAGAGGAGGCTGATGCAGATGCAGACGCTGAAGAAGAAGAAGAAGAAGCAGAAGAAGAGGAAGAGGCAGTGGGAGTGCTAGTTGATGTGATGGATATGCTGGTGATGGTAGAAGAGGACGAAGAGGTGTCTATTGAATGTGATGTCTGTGTGTATGGATGGCGCTGGGTGAATGTGTCTGTCTGTGAGAGATACATCGTCGGTGTGAATGTTGCGCTCATCGACGTTAGATCTGTCCTCAGCTGCGCCTCTTCGTCGTCATCGTCGTCGTCACTGCTTTCATCATCGAGCGGATCGTCTTCGCTTTCTGACTCGTCTTTTTCAGTCAGCTGCAGCGATGCCAGCGACGCCACAAGAGGCACCCGGCTGCTGGCTGGCTGAGGCGCTACGACAACATTCTGTGCAGAAAGAAGAAGTTGGTTGTCTCCATTTGAGTTGTTGCTTGTATGTGGGTGGGTGAGTGAGTGGGAGGTGGACGAGACATTTGGAGAATGGCGTGATGACAGAGGAGATGGCTGGGACATCTGAGACATTTGAGAACTGTTGCTCGATTTGGACAGCGGCGTCTGCTGCATCTGAGAAGCAGCTGTTCTGTCTCTGGTGTCTGTCTTGTCGTGCGTCTGCTGAATGACACGGGTAGGAATGAAAGACTGCGTCTCGACTGAAAGCGGGGCAGAGAGCGACGGCGAGGCAGGGCTGGAGAGAGAGAGGTGGAGAGGAGATATCTCCTGCGATGTGGATGCAGCCGAGGGAGAAGCAGATGCCATGTTTGTGGCAGCAGGCGAGAGGGATGTGCCACTCCCTTTGTATTGGTGGAAGATAACAGCTGTTGCTTTCACTGTAGTGACAGCTGGCGCCGGCTGGGCAGAAGCATCAGGTGCTGGCTGATAGGAGTCGATGTGCGGAGCAAGAGAATGCGATGAGGTAGGAACAGGATATGAATATGGCACAGCCGATGCAGGTAACGCTGATGCTGTTGCTGAAGAAGAAAAAGAAAAAGAAGAAGAAGAAGAAGAAGAAGAAGAAGAAGATGATGATGATGATGATGATGATGATGAGGAGGAGGAGGAGGAGGAGGAGGAGGAGGAGGAGGAGGAGGAGGAGGAGGAGGAGGAGGAGGAGGAGGAGGAGGAGGAGGAGGAGGCAGCATCGACAGCAGGAGTAGCAGTAAGTGTACCGAAAGATGGTCTTGTTTGTGGGCTGAGCGGAGGCGATGTGCTCATCAGAGAGAGTGCTGGCAGAGGAGAAGTGAATGGATTGGCAGACGACGGAGACACAGCTGCCAACGGAAGCTGCTGCTGGAACTGTGGAATGAGCACAAGCGGTGGCGAGGCAGAGGACTGAGTGGGAGAGCCGACGGCAGAAGAAGGCGATGCAAATGGCTGTGTGCTGAAGGATAATTGTGCTGGAGGGTATGCGGCGCCTGTGGTGGAAGAGAAGGGAGAAGAGAAAATCTGACCTGAGGCAGCAGGAGATGGAGGGAAAGGGGCAGAATGCAGCTGGCTGGGCACAGGAAAGGTTTCAGGATACAACGGGACATCAGAAGGAAGAGTGTTCAATGGCATGCTCTGAAGGTTATGCTGCGCTGGTTGGGGCAGAACAGGCTTAGGATGAGGCAGAAGAGGTTGGCTGATGGGCAGTTCTGCTGATCCTGCTGAAGAAATCGGCTGATGAAACCGAGGCTGAGGAGCAGTCTGCAACTTTGGCGACAGAGAAAGAACTTGCTGTGGCTGCTGTGCTGCTTGTGGGGTTGTCTGTGTGTGTTGTGCTGAATGAACATCACTTTGCCCAACCGAATTTTGCGGAGTTGTGTTTTTCGTGGCAGGTTTTGCGAGTATCGGAGGTGCCTGTCTTGAGAGGAGAGGCGGCTTGGAAGGAGTGGGCAGCTGGAGAACTGTTCTTTGCGGCTGCTGCGATGCTGCATTTGATATCTGAGGATAAGAAGGCACAGGCCGAGAATGGCCATATGCAAACATCGGAGGATGAGGAAAAGCAGGTGAAGAAGAAGACGGCGACGATGTGGTTGAAAGTGCAGTTTGAGTGCTCAGAAGCGGAGGCAATGGAAGAGGCTGTACAAGTTGCGGCTGTTTTTGAGGCGACGTCTGTTCCTGTGAATGAGCAGATGGCTGTTTGGAAGCCTGCTTCAATGGCTGTGGAGCAGTTGTGCTGTTTGGCATTAAAAGAGGAGGGCGGGCAGACGGCTGTGTCGAAATTGAAGCAACAGCAGACGCAATCGGTGAAATAAACGGAGAAGGAGACACCGATGTTGATGCGGATGCTACAGAGCCTCGGAACGATCCGATTCCTGCATTGAACGAAAGGCTTTGACGTGATTTCTGAATTTGCTGCAATGTTTCGTTTTCTTTGTGAATAGAATTAAGTTGTGCCGCATGTTTAGATTCTCTCTTTTTCTTCCTTTCTTCTCGCATGTCGTCTGTTTCTGCATACTTCACAATTAATGGTGGATATGCAGGATGAAGCTGTTTTCCATGCAATCCTTGAATTGCACCATCAGCTCCTCTTTGTTCCGAAAATCGAACAAATCCAACTTGTCTCGCTGTCTGAGTTTGCCTGTCGATCATGACCTTCGCAGCTTCAATTGTACCAAAAGGAGAAAACAGTTCGATAAGTTGCGCTTCAGTTGTGTTTGGCAACAAAGGCTTCACATAAAGATTGGTGTTTCTTTCAGCGGTGCTTTCTTCTCTAGGCATATTTGAATATTTCACCAATAATGCTCTTCCACGAACGATTGCGCCATTCATTGCTTTTATAGCCTTCAATGCTTCATCCATTGCAGAAAAACGAACAAATCCAAATCCAAGACTTTCTCCAGTTTTATCATCCATCATCACCTTAGACGATACAATATTTCCAAAAGGTTTAAAAAGTGAATTTAGCTCGTTGTCAAAAAGATCAGGAGGAAGAAATTTCACAAAAAGATTCAATGGATCAATCTCGTCTCGAGATGACTTTTTCTTGTTATGTTGAGCCATTCTCGTAAAGTGTTTGTTTCTTTTTTTCTGATCTTTCAAGCAAAATTTTCAAAAACAATTTTCAAAAACTGTCTGCAAATTAGAGAACAAATTTTTTGATTTTAAAAATTTACAAAGAGAAGAAAAAATTGAAAAATATATAGCATAACAAAAAAAACATACATAAATTCAATGACGAAATTCAAATAAATTCTTCAGAACTTCGTTAAAGCTCTTCTAAACCTTGCAAGAATAAGTTAATATTAGTAATAAGGTTCAGATCACTTTTCAAAGTATTCTTTAAAAAAATCCAATGTTCCCAACTAAACTCCATTGAGCTTGAAATTTCTTTTCAAAGCCAAATTATTGAAAAGAACAAAGATGTCAGAGCTTTTTCATTCATTTTCATGATCGAAGTTTATCTTTGTTTTATTTGAAACAAAATTAATTTTGGAGAAGATTAATTCGAAAAAAATTTAGTTGAAAAATAACGATTGAATTGAATAAGACCTATCATCACATTCACATCACACACTTTGTTGGACGATATTTTTTTAAGAAAAAATTAAAAGTTGTATTGCGGAAAGCGTTTTTGGCAAAACAAGTCTTTGATCAACATTTCCCATTGCAAATTAACATATTTGTTGAATAATAAATATTGCAACAAATGGGGTTTACCGAAGCTTTAACAGTTTTGAAACATTTATAACATTAGATGAAGAAATTGCCTTCAATTATATCATGATGCCTTTCATTTTTATCCATTTTTATTAAAATTTAGGAAGATGAAATGATTATCATGAAAGATGATCTTGACAATGACCCATCGAAGCACGAAGCTATTTTGCAAGAACTCATCGCGGATCAGGTGAGATGTTTGTAGTGGAAAGTATTTTTTTCATTTTCAATAAATATTTTTGAATAATTTTAAATAGTTCGCGATAATTACAACCTGCTTATCAAAACAAAAGTGCTTCATTCTGTCTATCAAATAATGAAGGAGACATCAGACTCTGAAATTTCCCTTCTTGCTATGAAATTAATTGAGCTTGTTTCAATTAATGATTGCTGCTCTGATGGAGTGAAATCAAGAGAATGTTTGACGAAAGTTGCAGCTGATATTTTGAAGTTAACTTCAGTTTGCTTTCAATATATTCAACACTGCTTTTTATGCAATTTTTTAAATCAATTATAAGAGTAAAGACGAACTCGCAAAAAAATGTGGAACAGAACTCACAATAGATATGGTAAAATGGCGAAAGGATGTTAGAGACATCGTTGGACAAAGCGATTATATAACAAAAATTATGAAATCATTGCAAAAGAAGCAACCTTCAGAAGAACATAAGCCGAAGATCTTTCACAATGAGAATATGACTCAAATTCCTTTTGAAGAAACATCTGCGTCATCTATTTCACCAGATCCCCCTCTTTCACTGAATCCATTTTCTGGTTATTCATCTTCAACTTCGTCATCATCTTCGTGTTCATCTTCGTCGTCTTCTTCATTGCCATCATCAAGCTTTGCCCTTGGCAAGCGCTTGGATCCATATGAAGAAGGGATTCAAATAATAGGATTATCATGGGTAGCATTTTATGAAGATAAAGCAGAATCAATGCGCATCTTACGAAGCATGGCAAAGGAAGGAACAATTTTTGAAAGAGAGGAGGAGCTGTTGGATTTGCTAAAGGAGATTCAAGAATCTGAGTTTGATGAAGTGGAAGAAGAAGATGATGATGACAATGATGATGATGATGAAAATAAAGAAAAAGAAAAAGAAAAAGAAAAGGAAAAGGAAAAGGAAGAAGAAGATTCAAAATCCAAAAAGGAGTCTGTTAGTCAAAAGAGCCGCCTGATGGCAAGTGCTGAAATTGTCGCGATGCAAGAAGAGAGCTATTTGAAGATGAAAAGAGAAGCATTTCTTCTGAGCGAGCAGATCGAGCTGGTCCACAAGAGAGAAGAGCTTTTGGGATCGAATCCAAGAAGTATGCTTGTTGAAGGGTGAATGATAAAAAGCGAATTATAAAAGCGACAAAATATTCTCGATTATTATTGATAAATGTTTAATTTCTGATTATCTCTTTGTTTGTTTAATGTTTTTTGATATGTCCATGATTTCATTTATCATTAGCGGTAATTAAATCGTTGAAACGGTTCAAGTGGAGATCATCAAACATCGCACACATTACGGTTGAAGGCGATACAATCATTCACGTTGGGAACAATTCACTAGCTACTGTTGTGTTTGACAAGGAAATAAAGAACGTTTGTGGGTTTATTTGTTTGTTAAAACGCTTTCATGCAAAATGAATCTATAATTTCTATATTTCTATTAACTAATGTGTTATAATTGCAATCCAACAGTCCATCATATTATGGTTTGTAATTGAAGAGAGTTTTCACTTTGAATTGAACAAAATTTATGATAAAAAAATTTTTTTAAAAAATTCTTCCAAACTATTTTCAACTTCTATTTTAAAAATAGGAAATGCCAAGTTGTTCAGCTGCAGAACGGAAATTACAGCCGTTTGTATTTTGATGTAATCGCAATGACTATTTTTGATTGTTTCCAAATATTCTTTTTTCGGTTTTGATTCGTGTTCTCATTTAAGACCTTGGTTGCATTGCAGCAGATGGACCTATACCTGCTAATGTTGCTATTGGAAACGATGCTAGTTTGATCACTTTGCTATATTTGAAATTTCATGAATCAAAATTATACCAATTGACATTCATTTCAACAAATATTTGATTTGATACGAATATTTTTCTAAATCAAATATGTAATGCTTTTAACTTGTGCGCAAAACAGACAACCCAAGCTTTGGCTTCTTCTTGGCTCAGTATGCATTCTTTTCCAATTTATGTTCAACAATACAATTTTCTAACTTTCATTTTGCTTTCTCTTATTCTTTCTTTCTTTATTTATTTGATCATTTAAATTTCTGAAACTTAAAAAATAACTCTTCCAATTGTTTGCAGCACGTCATGTGACATTCGCCAGCAAAGGACACAAGGAAATCAGCAAGTGAGAGACGGGCAAGAGGTGATGCTTGAGGTCGATCTCAAATCCAAAAAAAGAACTGCCCATTTGTTTATTGACGGTGTCCAGCAACCAGTTTATGTTGTTAATCTCCCCAACAAATTGAAAATTGCTGTTTGAAACTTTTTATTTTTAAACATATTTTCGATTCATAAACATTTATTTTGAATTTCCAATGACACCACAACTGATGTCTATCCTCTTTTATCTGCTCGCTTTTATCAAATTTTCAAGATCACACTTTATGTGCAGCGAAACTCCATTAAATTTAAATCGTGGGAACGTCTCGATAAGCCAATTAGTAAGAAACTTCCACATGAAATTCAAACAGCCTGGAGATAATTGGCATTTATTCGAAGCAAAACATTGGGATGATTCTGTTGCGATGAAAAGAAAAGGAAAGAGAAAAGGTAAATGAAAAGTAACTTTTACGGGAAAATATTTCGTTTTTAAGAATCTTCGTATTTTATTTTGTTCTGATATTTTATCATTTAAAGGCGGAAATGCTTGCTATTTTTATGAATTACAAACTTGTTTTTTTCTTTTTTATTTCTTTTTTTTTTCTTTTGAAAATAGCTTATAAAATTGGTTCTAACTTCACTTTTGTGAATGAGTAGTTTTTTTTAATGCGAGGTGATTAAAAAGTCTGAGAAGAAAGAGAATGAATGATGTGTATTTAATTGGACAGCTATCACAATAACGAGAAAACAAAAATTCCTACAGTGAATTGATAACAAAAATCAAAAGCCCAGATATTTAAAGAGCAAGAACTGGGAAAAGTGGAAGTTTACAAAAACATTTTAAACAAAAGTCTAACATATTTTATTGTTAATTATTAGTTAAGTCAACTCCTTCGGAAACAAAGTTTGTTTTCAACAAATGTAGTTTGAAGAAAGAATATGTAACAAAGCAAAACACTTATTTTTACATAATTTTTCTTTAACATTTTCAATAAAACGAAGAAACTTGTGTGTTTTTCGCAGTTCTATGGAGAGGAGGTGTTTGAACGGGGTTATTGGCTGAGCGAGCAGATCCTGCCAGTCTTTTTGAACTGTTCGTGCGAGTCAGATTGGATGAAGAAGGCGTTTGCTTTCCACGGCTCAATCCTCTTCCCCGGTCTGCAGTTCCGCAATTTTCCTGGTACGATGGAACGCTTCCAGATCGTGAAGGAGTGGATAACGAAGAAGAAGAAGATGTATGAGAAGAAACAGAATGTGTGATGTGGAGTGATGCTGGATTCTGAACGGCATTCGCTGTAAGGTCCGTATTCCTGGCAATCAACGGAGAAAGCTTCGGAATTTCTTCTATTTTCGACACAGCCACACGCTCCACATTCAGCCTCGATGGTGACACGCTGCCTTTCCTCCGCATCTGCTTTTCCTGATGCTGCTCCGCTGCAAACTCCGCCATTCGCTTCGCAGTCTTCCATTCTCTGTCTACGCGCTTCCACACGACAGACTCTTTGTTCACTTTTGCACGCTGCATCGAATCCAGCTGCAGCCTCAGAGCATCCGCTCGCATGTTCCATTTTTCTTCCTCTGAACTTTTACCTTCAATCGCAAGCGAATATCGTGTCGGAGACGAATCAGCTGCAAAATGCACCGGACTGCCAGCTCGAGGAGGAGAGACAGCACCTCCTGACTGAACAACAAATGCACCTGCAGGAGACAAAGAAGAAGATGAAGAAGAAGAAGGGAAAAAGGAGGAGGAGGATGAAGAAGAAGAAGAAGAAGAAGAAGAAAACGATGATGATGAAGAAGAAGGAGAAAGAAATAGTGCTGTTGTGGAGGGATCAGGTTGAATGGAGCGCGAAGTCATCATTTGAGGAGAAGAGCGAATGAGATTGTCTGACTTGGTTGGCAGACATGAGCGACTTAGCGATTCAGGCCTTCTCCTTGGAGATGATGGCGATCTCCTTCCTTTTCCAGAGCTTCTTTCTCTTTCTATTTTCTGAATAATCGCTTCCTTTAACTTCTTTGCCTTGAGATATTGCTCCATCTTCAGCTTCTTTTCGCTCTCCTGCCTTCTTAGAAGGGATTCTTGATCTCTGCGCTGCTTTTCTGATGCTGTCACAGAATCTCGCCCACCATAAACCATAAATGACCTCCGATCTCTCATCATGTCCATCGTTTCCAACTCTTTTTCATCGGGTTTTCCTTCAGCTTCTCCGCCCAATCTCTCTTTTCCCGAGCATCCCTCTGGATCGTTCTCACAAATGATATCAGAACCAACATCGTCCCACTGTTCGTTTAGCATCTGCTTCGCATGATCGTTGTATTCTCTTGTCCTCCTTCCTGCTGCCAAGTTGCCTGTTTTGTCTGATGACCCATGAGAGCGTCTTGGAGATTGCTGAGGCTCCAGCCTGAGCCTCAGGCGAGGTGACATTGGCAAGCCCAATGGCTGCTGCAAATGTGGAGGCGTCACACAGCGAGCAGGCGAACTGATTGACGACGAACGAGAGAGCGACACCCTGTTCTGTGAGGATAACTGAAGTGAATCTGTGTTGTCTCGCTTTGCTTGAGGAGTGTTGTGTATCGAATTAATTCCTGTCACACGCTTTGCCACAGAAAGAAGACTTTTCAGTTCGGCAGTCGTCATATCTTCAACCTTTTTCTTAGTGTTTATATTTTTCATTTTCTTAATTCTGGCTTCAGCTTCAGATGCAGGGAAACGGAAGAAAATGTCAGGGGTTGCTTCCTTCTTCTTCGGTCTGCCCTTCAGAACGGGTGTATGGAAATGCCCATTTGCAGTATTTGAAGTACTGAACGAATGTTCTTCAATATTAGTATTTCCGCTGGTCACGGAATTATGCTCTGAAATGTCCGAAGTCTCGGCCTCATTCTTTTCCTCCTCTCCGTCAAGAACCTCCAAGCGATAAGAGTGATGACCCACCACAAATCTTTTATTCGCCAATCTCGGAATATACTCTGGTGTTAGCACAGAACGTGCTGAAGTTGTCGAACTGCTCACGCTTTGTATCGGCGGAGGTGAGCGAGGAGGTGTTCTGGTTGGCGATATGTTACGTTTTGAGCGCAGAGTCGGAGATGGCGATTCTCTTCCAGTGGTTGAATGTAATTGCTCTTTGTTTTCATTATCAGGGTGAAATGTATCGAAGCGAAGTTCGTGTTCTTCTGGTTCTTCTTTTTTCTCTTCTTCAGCCAGAGGAGGCGTTTGGCAAGCATCTAACTCTTCCACTCGATCGGCTTCCACATCTTCTATCACTTCTTCAGTGTTATCTTCTTTCGACTCTTGCAGCTGAATGTGATTTTCCGTTTCTAAAGTCTTTTCCTGTTGCATTTCTTGCGTTGCTTCAGGTTCATTTGTACTCGCTGAAGGGATTTCTAGTTTAGAATCGTCCATTTGCTCATCTTGTGCAGGATTTGCTGGTGTGCCATAATCAACTGGTATCAGCAGCGTTCTGCTGAATGGAAGAGAGATCGTTTGTCGCTTTGACCGTTTAGGCTTCTCTTCTTCACTCAACTGTCCTGCAGAACTGAGCAAAAATTGAGTCAGCGGAGAAACTTGAAGATGAGACGGGGAGCTTTGTTCTTCTGTTGTTTGCGCTCTTTCAGGTGTTCTCATCTCTGTTTTATCTTTATGTGGCGATGGCACAGACTCATCAGAAGTATCAGCTGATGGCAAAGATGTGTCTGGTTGATTTTGTGATGTTTGACTTATTTTTTCACCATCATCATTTGATGAAACTGATTCTGCAGAATTTGCATGTGTTGCACCACAGCAAGGATCAGACGTATTTGTTAAAACTCCACTCTCGATCTGCGAATAAGTCGTTAATTCAATAGCATCCTTTTTTGAATCTGAAGAAGTATTGTTATCTGTTTGAGCGTCAGAATTCGCGTTTTGTGAAGCTGAAATTGATAAATCTTCACTTTTGTTTGATTGCTCAATAAATGAGCTCGAAGATGACTGAAATGATGGCTCTGAACTCTTATTAGAACATGCACCATCCAATGAATCATCCTGCTTTTGTTCAGAATTTTCAATTGCATCAGAGGCTTGCTCAATTAATTTGTTGTTTTGAGTTCCATTTTCAGGAGCAAAGCTGGCATCTGTAGTTGATGAAGAAGAATCAGAGTTTTTGACTGTGGTATCTGCATTCTCCGAAGTGACTGCTAATATCGATATTGCATCTGCCGAGGCAGATGAAATCTGTTTCTCTGATGCTGTTGGAAAAGATTGTATTTCTGATTCTTTTGCAGTTTCTTTGTTTGGCTCGTCTTGTTCAAACTTTGATTGGTCATGCATCACTTCAATGTCTTGGTTTTTAGCATTTTCGATTTCTGGTTTTTTCTCCATCAGTTCTCCTTTGTTGTATGTTTTCAGTTCTTCTTGAGAATCTTTGTCCTTCTGTGAATACTCTTCGGCTTCTTCCTCAACATTAACTTTTTGAGTATTTTCAGTGCTTGCAGCCACACGAGAAATCGAAGTACTGTCGCTTGACTTTTCTGCAAATGGTTCTGCATCGACTTGTTCCATTCGTGTTGCTGTGCCCAATTTTTCTTGATTATCTTCGTTATTCGAATTTTGAATAGATTCTTCTTTTTCTTCTTTAATTTCTTTGGCCTCATCATTTTCATCTCTTTTCTCTTCATCAAAATCCCTGTCTTTCAGATCTTCAGATTGGTTATTGTCGATCCTAATGTGACTACATTTATCTTTATTTTGAGTTGGATCATTGGCATCCATTTCATTCCTTTCTATAGAATTGTTTTCAGTCTGAAGTTGATTATTAGTATTTTCTTCATCTTTTTCCGTTAGTTCACTTTTAACGTGTGATTCGTCTGTTTTTTCGATCTCTTTAGCATTGAATTTCTTTTGTTCTTCCTCTTCTTCTTCATCTTTTGGTGATTCTGCTTCTTTTTCTTCCATTTCTTCTCTGTGTATTATTCTTTCTTCCACTTCTTGTTTCCTATCGTTTTGCTCAATATTATTATCTGCAAGGGAACATTCGCTTGCGGTAGCTTTTTCAAGTGGCTTTAAACCTTCTTTCATTCCGCTTTTTTCGATAAATGGAGGTGGGATTACTCCTTCTGAAGCACGTGAAGAAGCTCGCTTTAGCGCAGGAGAAAATGGAGGAGTTAAGTGAAATGACTGATTTAATGGAGAATGACATTCTGCATTACCTGGAGATGTTGGAGATGCTGGAACTGAAGTTGGCCTCGCGCATAATAATCTTCCAAGAGATAATGATGGTGAAGGTGTTGAATCTAATTGCGAAACAACTCGAAATTCTGATTCATGAATAATAGAAAATGCCATATTTCTGGAAAATGTCACGTAATTGTTTATGTTTCCGCTATAATCGCTAACAGTTGGATACTTACTACATACTCTCCAATCTGTATCATTCAAAATAAACTTGCAACTAAAAGATTGCTCTGTCACGAGTGCATGCATTTCGATTCCAAATGGTGCAAGTGGATTAAATGTCATGCGATCTTTTTCATCCGTCTTTATTATTAGCTGCCACTCATGCTGCTTGATGTTCAAAATAAGAGGAATACGTCTTGACCATCCATCCCATGAGCCACAAACAGAAACATGGTACAATAAGTCTGATGATGTATGCGGATATCTCAATATGACAGCAGCAGTAACTGTTTGGTTCTCGTCAAAAGAAAAAGGAAGAGGTTGCTGATAAAGTGGATCTGCTTTATTCATCGCAATAAAAGCAAAAAAAAAATTAAATGACAAAATAAAACGCATAAAAAACAAACCACGTCGAGGCTCGTGTATTGTTTCGGTCTTTTAATTTCGTATTGAGAGAAATGAAAAGTTGTCAAAAATTAATGGAAATTTTGAAAAAAACATCACATATAGATTGAAAAAAATGTTATTCCAAACAGCCGCACTGAATTGTGACATATGTTTTTTGGGGATTTTCTATACTATGAATTAACCACTGAATACGCACGAACAAACAACACTTGTCAATAATTATTATGATCAAAGAGATATAATAAACTTTCATAATTTAATTGTGATCAAAACGATTATTCATCTTTCTTTTAAATACTCTTTTTGAGTATATGACCATAGACCCTGATGTTTGTTCTCAATCGATAAAAGACTTATAAATTTTTGCAATTGCTTTTTCAATTCTTGCAGGATTTGTCATTTTATATTGACTCAGACAAAGTTCTCAGAAATGGAACTCATTTCCTGTTTACACAAAATAAACCGGTTAACATATTCAATTTTTAACATTACGAAGTTTCATTTATGCTATATTTATATTATTACAGGCTATAGTAGTTTCTAATGGAGAATCTGTTGCTTCGTGGAATTTAGCTGATAATTCAGTATCTCATATTCAAGGACATGTTTGCCGTTCTATATTAAAAAATTCAAACTTCAATCAATTATTTATTCGTTTTTCGTTGTAGGTTAATCCAATCAGTTCAGTTGTTGTTTCAATGGATAAACGTTTTATTTTTACAGCCGATAGAGGACCAGACGCAAGTGTCATTGTGTGGGACGCAAAGAAGAATGTCCCCATAAAGCATTTTGATGTTCCATTTGAGCTCGGTGTTTATGATATGACTGTCAATCGTGGAGCACAAACCGTTATTATTATATCTGTTCCTTGTGATTTTGAAATTACGACAAAAGTTCATCGTCCAACATCATCTGCCAAAGAGACTTTTTCATTTCAAGAAGCAAATGGAAAAGTGAGAAATCTTATTATAGGAGGTGATACAGAAGACCAAGTGAAAATGGTGAAAATGCAAGAGTTTATTGCATGGAGTTGGACGAGCAACGGAAAAGCCGCATTCATATCAACAACAAAGTTATGTAATGATATTGAAGAGCAACACGCAATAGCTTCTAATCCATCAGACACTTCAGAATTTGTCACCACAAGTTCGATGGGCGTTATGTTTTGGGATATTCGTGGAAGAAGTGTATGCCTCAATTTATTCTTTTATGACATTTTGGATGTACTGTTTCAATAACATTCACGCTTAATTAATTGATTATTTATTTATTTATTTATTTGTATAATTTAATTCAGTTAGTTATGTACTCACCTTCCACCGAGAACTTGTCCTTCACTCCGTCTGATGAAGAGTCATTGTCTGCTGCGAAGGAGCATTCAGCCAAAAAGGAGGGCTCAAACGCAGCCATCGACGTCGGAGCATTTACAGTCACCACTTTTCTGATGGGGTCGTCGAAGGTGTACACAGGAACTACCTCAGGCGCTGTGGTTGTGTGGGACAGAGTTGCTGGGTCGCAGTCAAGCCGTTCTTTGGTCCCTTCATCCGACTCGAAAAAATCTCGATGTATTCAAAAATATTTATTTATTTATTGAATTCTTTTATTTATAATATCATTTATTAATGAATCTCACTGTTTGTCTTTGCACTTGCTCATGAATGATTTTACACACTGTCACAAAATATGCCATTGAATGTTCAGCCTCAAGCCAGTATCTTCCTGAAAGAGTTCTGTCTGGAGTGATTCAGTTTGCAAACCTCATTTATTTTTAATGATTTAATCTCTTTATTCTTATACAACCTGTCAAAATGGTTGGACTTCTGTTTCCGTTTCCGCTTTTTGGCAAAAATTAACTTTTGCTTTCTGATTTTTCTCTTCTCTCTTCTCTCTTCTCTCTCTCCTTTTTTTTCTCCAATCATTCTTACCAACATCCCTGATACCCCCCATCAGACTGCTGACAAGCCCCTTGACCTGCCTCTCCTCCTTCAAGCAGCTGTTGGTTGTAGGTGCAGGTGATGGGAGTGTTTGGCTGTTTGACTCGTCACTCACATTAGTTGCCTTCAACAACACTCTCTCAGCCACAAAAGACCAGGGAGTCAGAGTGGATCCATTGGAGACGCTGAACAGAGTGCGAATGATATACCCATTTGCCTCAATGAGCGAAGTGGTCTCTTTGTCGTTCTGCGAGAAAGAAGAGATTTCTTTGAAGGAAAAAGAAGGTATTCCATTTTAAAGAAATAGTGTTATTCTACAAAGTTGATATTTTATTATTGTTGTTGTTATTATTTGATTTGAATATTGTGATATGTTTGTGTCTGTTTCAGAGAATTCAACTCACACATCGTTGCCACATGTGCTGATAACAACAGCAATCGGAAGAGTTTTGTTTGTGTCTGCTTCGTCTTTGTGCCAATCGATGGCATTCATCGGATGTCTGAAGGTTTGTTGAAGATTTGTCATTGACTTTTGAAGTTAATCACACTTATTATCATTTTCTATATCATGATTATGTTGTTTTTATTTTTAACATCTTTTTCATTCAGCAACGTCTGAGTCCCTCTGAGAACATGTCATATCATTTGTGTCAGATTCTGGATCATCCAATGGAGAACACCACAGGAGCAGCTCTCTCTCCTCTCGTCTCTCCTCATTTAGATCATCCACACCTTCAATCAGATGGCACAATCAGCAAATCGTCTTATTCTCCTTCTCAGCCTCCCCCTCCACCACCTCCACCACCTCCGCTTCCTCAACTCCCTCCTCCTCCTCCTCCTCCTCATTCATTCAGCAATCTTCCTCTTTCAACAAACAAACAGCGAATGTTTGTTCAGAATGACTCACAACTGCCTCTTCTGCCACAAGTTGTATTGCAACAGAATGCGACTGATGACAACATCTCCATTCATCCTTCTGTTAATACTGATCCTGCTTTCTATCAGTCTTCATCTTCTTCTTCTTCTTCTTCTGCTTCTTCATCTGCTTCATCATCCTCCTCCTCCCTTTCTTCTTCTTCTTCTTTTGCTCCTCTCTTCACAAAACAACCAAGCAACAAGCCAGCCCCCAAACGTGTTCCCCATTTTTATGATCTTCTCCTCCACCCTCAAAATGGCCTCCCTCCTTCTGCAATCGCATCTCCCTTTCATCAAAAGGAAGAGCTAACTCCATCTTTCTCATTGCCTCCACCACCCCCTCTCCCTCCATTGCCTCCTCTTCCTCCTCCTCCCCCACCTCCTTTCTCTTCTCTTTCTCTCTCCTCTTCTTCCTTCTCCTCCTCATCCTCATCCTCTTCTTCTTCTTCTCTTCCTCCTCCTCCCCCTGCCCCTCCTTCCCTCAAATCATCCTCTGCCCATCAGTCGCAGTCTGTGACTCTTCCACACACACTCCCCCGTCCCATTCAGAACAACAGCTTTTCTTCTTCTTTCTTGTCTGCCTCTCAAACACCACACAGCTTTCTTCCTTCTGCCTATGCTCATTCTCTTCATCCTGATTACTCTGTTCATTCTGAAAATTCCAAACCATTTTCTGCTTTTTCTTCTCGCCCTTCTTCAAAACTTGTCTCTTCGTCTGCTGTTTCTGTGCCAGATGTCCCCAAACACCCCTTTCAGCCTTCTTCTTTGTCTCAATCATCTTATTTCAATAAACCTGGCTCTTTGTCTAATACTCCTTCTTCTGCCTCTTCTTCCTTCTCTTCATTATCATCTTCTTCTGCTTTTTCCTCTTCTTCTATTTCTTTTCCTTTTTCTCTTTCCTCCCTCATTCTTGGCACATCACCCATCCCTTCCACACCTCAGCTCCCTCATCTCAACAAACACTCTTCTATCTCTCCTTCAAAGGGAAGCATAAACACACCCTCTTCTCTTCTTTCTTCTTCTTCCTCCTCTTCCTCTTCTTCTTCTTCTTCTTCTGCATATCAACAGGACTCCTCCCAATCTGTTGCGCAGCCACTTGTCTTTGCTCCTCTTGCTGACTCTCCAAAACTCAAGCCAAACACAACACACAAACCTCAGCAAATTCCTCCCTCTTCTTTCATCTCTAAGCAAATGCTATCATCACAAATACCTTCTCCCTCTTCTTCTGCTTCTTCTTTTGTTGCACAGACAAAAGAGTCATCCATTGAATATTCAGCAGGCACTGATCATTCAACACTGCCTCCTGATCCGTCTTCTCTTTCCCTGCCAAGTCAAAACACTCCTTCCTCTTCTTCATTCTCCTCCTCTTCTTCTTCTACTTCTTCTTCTTCTACTTCTTCATTGGCAGCCCATTCCCACGAACAGCTGTGTCACTCACCTCCTCCTCTCTCAGAAGTCTCCTCTCCTTCATCACAGCCCCCTTTCCTCCCAAAGGACTCTTCCAAGCCTCTTTTCCTCTCCACCATCACCCCTGGCGACTCCCGCCTCGCCTCTCCCAATCCCTTTGCCTCTCTCCCGCTCTCTTCGCCTTATCTCCCTTCGCTGCAGTCTTCATCACCCAGCTCGTTTGTCGCTTCTGACCCGCTTTTTTACCAGCGCTTCAGCATGCGCAACTACAGCTTAACACCCTTTTTAGACCCGGTTGGCCAGACACTCGAATCTTCTCCTTTTCCTTCCTCCAATTCCTCTTCTTCTTCTTCCTCTTCCTCCTCTTCCTCCTCTTCTAATTCTAATTCTAATTCCTCTTATTCCTCTTATTCCTCTTCGTTTCAACTGCAGCAACCTCCAACCAACCAGCC